>NW_015150697.1:811552-829946 GCF_000732505.1 Cyprinodon variegatus
TAGACTGCTTTAACTTTACGTCTTTCTAAGAATGTATTTTTTTATGAGATAATTTATCGATATTTAAAAACTTTCTTGGACCGAATTAAACAGGTTAGTGGGGCAACGAAAAAGAAGTTTACAGAACGACTTTTAGGCAGGGCATCAGACATGTAGTTTTTTTTTTTCCAAGTTAGTAAAAATTTTGGATGTTTGCTGAACGTTGGAAGGTAATTAAAGCCTTTCGGTGTAACCGTATAAACGTGCTAAACTACATTTTATAAACATTACCTATTGTTTTTTTGGTGTTTATTACGGAATTAAATAAGAGGAAATGCTTCTGAAACAGCAGCGCGACCCTGTGTGATGTAAGTCACAGTGATATTTTTTCCTTCTTTTCGTTGCAGGGAGAACCTGTAGCCGACGTTGCTAACATGTTAGCCAGGGCAGCCTTGAGCAAAGGCATCACTGCCCAGCGCCTCTGTAAGAATGTCACCTTGTACCTGAACGAGCTAACATTTCCAGGGGAAGGGATCCAGCGTCAGACCCCTGGGGACCAAAAGCCCCTCCTGCTGATGCTGCCGTGGCTTGGATCACGACCACAAGCTGTAGCCAAATACTGTGAAATCTACTTTCGCACTGGATTTGATGTACTTGTGGTAGAGAGTGAGGTAAGAAAAAAAACATGGAAATAAAACAAAGGATTTACGATTTCAAGTATTTAAAAACAAATGTGTTGGATCTCCCACCTACGGTTGTGGGTTAACATGATGTCACAGTGTAAAGAGATGACTAATAACCTTGAATAAATAGTCATCTCTGGCTGGCAGCCTGTTCTCTAAAGGAAAAGATTAGGATAGTTGCCATCTTATCTAAAGAAATTTCCCAGTACTGCAGTTTTAATCATACGATGAGGTCAAAGATCCTCCTCAACAAAGTAAAACACTCATTGTTTCACATAAAATATTTGCTACAGGTTAATACTTATTATGAGGTGGATACAAGCAGCCTTTTTGTAGCTTAATATTTGTTAAATAGTGTCAGAGTGGAATCAAATGTGTATTAATGTGCACTTGAGTTTATATTAAGATCATTTTGGAACCAAGTAAAGGTCAGATAACTAAGTAGTTGTGCCTTGTCACATATAAATAAAATATTTATTCTTATCTATAAACTGCACAACTGTTGCTTACCTAAATTAAATATGATTTTATATAAGGGACATGGGTTAAGCTTTAGGGGTGGCATTAAAATCATTGTTGTTGCAAAAATATTTGGGGAACTCTGAAATGAGATGCATCTTCTTTATTCTGCCTAAATGACTGTGAAAATAGCATCTAGCAGGCTTTATTCACAAGCATGCCCCTCTATCTGTAATCAAGATAATCAGTTGGGTGTTAGCGGCTTGAGTTGAGCAAGACCTTTGCATTCGAAATCCCTCATACACTTTTACCACCTACCTTCTGCACAACCTGTCCTTGTGTGCAAACCTTTAGCACAGAAAAGAAGGATACAGATGTTCAAAGGTTACTCTCAAAGATAATTGTGGCAGCAGTTTTTTTGTAGCACTTGAGCAGACATTTAAAGGGTTCATCGGGTTTCAGGGCGGCCGATTAACTCATCGCTTTATGGAAGTTTTTAGTTGACATCAAATGCTCAGCATATAAAGTTTTGGTTCATAAAAAGTGCATATACTATTTTGTTTGTAATTAAACTGATATGTTTTAGAGTTATTTAGATTTTTTGAATTAAATTCAAGAAAAAAGGGATCATTTTGAAAGTGAAATAAATATAATGGAGAGAACTAATTTTCACACTGATGACAAAAACTGATATTTGAGGAAGACAAAAGTTTTGAGAGAAAATATTTTATCCTAGAATTAATAAAAGACATATTGATATTTGGAAAATGATATCCGGGGGAAAAATAAGCTCTCAAAAAATATATTTTTATTGTTTTTGCAGAGTAAAAACATTTTCTCTCAAAAATAGGTTTTGAGAGAAGGAAAATGCTTTTAGGGATAAATCTCTTTGCTCTTCAAGATTTTTCTCTCAGTGTGTAAAATGTGTAATGGGCGGGCCTGCGTTCCTGTTGGCCAGTCTCAACAGAATTGTGAGCTGAGTGGTGCTATTTGGTGCAAAAGTGGTTACTGCGCCGTCCTTGATATTCATCAGGAAACTCATCTGCCTCGACTGCCTCGCTCCAACAGTAGATGTGTTTAGGATGAACAGAGCCTCGCCTGGAATGTGGTCAAGAGCTTACTGATGTGTTTTTAGGTGTTTTAATTTGTATTTCCACCATTAAGTTGCAAAACAAAAATACAACGCATTGACATGGACGAGAGCTTACAGCTGTGCTGATTGGCAGGGTTATGATGGGTCTGTTCAGAAGCTGGACAGAGATGGCTGGCATGTTTGTGTTTTACAACTTATTGGTCTTATGGTCTCCTTGAAGTGATTTTTTTTTTCTTATATTCTGTAGATAAGGTTGCAAAAAACTAAGATGCATCTCATAGTTAAAAGTTAATACCACCAAATTTTCTATTTACACACATTACTACTACAAACTTCAGCAAATTTCACATGGATTTCACATAAAGATATGCAAAAAAAAAAACAATAAAACAAGTGGACTTCAGTTGTTTTATTTGACATTTTGCTGTTCGTTCAAAGAGCTTCTTCACTTTATAGTTAGTAAAAGTTTGAAGTGTCATTTCTGCTGCTGTTAGCAATGGGCAGTCCAAGATGATCTGGTCACCTCCTGGAAGGTGACCAGGAATGTAAATTGGTTTCAAACGGTCAGAGCATCAGGCTAAAGGCGGGGCTATATGCCTTTGAAAGTTGAAATCTGAGTCTTTTCCTACAGCTTAGACTACATCTATCTCATCTGAACAAAATGCCTTCTTTAATGTCTCTTTCTCTTTCTAAAAAAAGAATAATAAAAAAGTATTTTCTTGAGACTGTGATTTAGGATCCAACGACCCATATATATGCAATGTCAGTATCAGTAGTGCAGATTAACAGATTAAAATCAAAGCATAATTATGTGTGAGAATATCCCATTAGTACGGGTGGCAATTATTTTATACATTGAGATATTTGTTTATAACAAGAAATTTTGAGGAGGATTAATACTTTTGCAATGTAATGTATATTGTGATGAAAAGAAATTAAGTATTATACAGCTAAGAATGATTTACAGGTCTAGCATTCTTTTTAAGTTTATTCTGAAGTCTAGATTGCCAATGCTCTCAACGTGAACACTAATGTACATTTCTAAAGGCTGCTACTTTCCTTTAGAAATCTTATTTTTGTTTTTCTTTAAACAAGGTGAAAGACTTCCTGTGGCCTCGCTGGGGTCTAGACCGTGGAAAAACTTTGCTGGAGTTACTCCAGAGCGAACCCTTGATGTCCCGCCCCCTCCTCGTTCATGCCTTCTCCATTGGTGGCTACACTTTCGGACAGCTGCTGGTCCATATCTCCCGGGACAAAGAGCGATACCAGGCAGTGACAAACAGGATCAAAGGCCAAGTCTTTGACAGCTTAGTGGTGGGCTCACTGGAGCATATGGCAGCAGGTAAGTCAGAACCCATATAATAATCTAACACGGTTTTAAAATGGCCTTTTCTGCTGCAGAATTTATGAATTGTGCTGCTCTCTTTTTCTAGGTCTTGGTAAAACTATATTTCCTCGTTTCGAGAGCCTGATAAAACAAGCCAGCATGCTCTACTTCAGCATCTTCAAACGCCAGACGGTGGACTACTTCAACGCAAGCATCGATGTATTTTATAATACTCCAGTCAAAGCCCCTGCTCTGGTCTTCTTCTGTGACAACGACGTGATGAGCGATGCGACAAGTGTGGAGAAACTAATGGATTACTGGCAGAAGCACGGGGTGGATGTAATGGGGAAGAAGTGGGAGGTTTCAACACACGCCGGTCATTTACGGAGACACCCGCAAGAATATCTGAACACCTTGGATACATTCCTACATTCACTTCGAGTCGCACCGCTGAAGGCCAAGATGTGACGCCATTTTATCACTGCTCAGTAATTGAAGTACCTCTGTTTGTTTTCCTTTTTTCATATGGTAGGAGACTTAACCTGTTGTTTTTAAGCAATTTCATTTACGTACTGATTATTTTATCAATTAATTTGAATGACACCACAGATGCATTGAAAATCAGTTCAGTTACAAAAAACAAAAACTCAGGATACATAGCAGGCATTTAAAGTGGTTGCATAAAAAAATAAATCACAGCAGTACATCAAATCAAAACTTACAATGGCAGGAAATGCTTCACCAGTTATCCATCCATCCATTTTCTGACACGCTTAATTGCAAGTGGGATTCGCAGGGCAAAACAGAGACCCAACAGGACTAACAACCATTCACGCACACACTCACACCTAAGGAGAATTTAGAGAAGCCAATTAACCTAACCGTCATGTTTTTGGACTGTGGGAGTACCCGGAGAAAACCCACGCATGCTCAGTTAGAACATGCAAACTCCATGTAGAAAGACCCCAGGGCCAGGAATCGAACCCGCGACCTTCTTGAGCAGCCCCACTTCATCAGTTATTTATGAAAAAATGTGAATTAAGCTTTCTACAGGAGAAAACACCGATCAGTTCATTCTTCGATCTCTTTGTACGAGTGATCCTGTGAAAGAAAGCAGACGAGTTTTACTTCAAACTGTTACAGTATTTTATTTATCTTTTTTACATGTCCTTATTAGCATGGCTGGAATGTTGTTGGGGCATCTATAGCTCATTGTATTTTTTTTTCTGTTTCTAACTGATGGGTTTTATTGAACAGAATGGTTATCAGCTGCTGTTACTCTTTTAAAATCAACATTTACTTTTCTCAAAATCTTACATGAGAAGTCTGTTTTTTGCACTCTTAACAGTGAGTCTGCAGTTTTTCTTTCATTTTTTAGAATAACCTCATTAATTATGTAATTATGAGTTGATGTATTATAATATATTACCAGATTCCTTTTTAAAAGACAAGTCCAAAGTCTGTCTTTTTTTTTTTTTTTTAAGGAACCGGACATATTCTTGGATCCAAACACTGAAGTTTTATTTCTCTATTTTTATGAAGACAATGTTGAAAGAAAGTTATAAACTGCATCTAAGTCGAAACTTCTCATCATATCTTATCTTACACCGTTCAGATAAATAAGCTACAATGAAGTTAGTTCCAACTTCAGATAATCCTGAAAAAAACAAAAAATCCCTTTATTTAAATAAGAAGGCGATTCAGTAATGTAGCATTTTCTTTAAGAAACCTTTTCTGTTAATTTAAAATGGGAGGGAACAATTCTATCACTCTTCAAAACTGCCTTCAGGGTTTGCTGTTATTTTTGCATCCGAAGAAGTTGAAAAGGTAATTGCTTTATAAAGGACATTTAGGAACCTTTATATAAAGCCTGACATTTACCCCCAATTTTCACAGTGTTGGGATTCTCTTGCTCTAATTTACATTAACTTCATAGTATTTCCCTGGCATTAAATCTGAAAAGAAATAATTATGTTCATTGTTACAATTCTTACCTTGCAATTTTCCTAAGCTAATTAACTCATAATTCTTGTATTTATAGAAAACATTTTCTCTTTTTGTTTAATCTGTGGTTACAGCATATCGTCTGATGCAATATATGGGTGCTTATCAATACAAACTTTTTTAAATATTTTAAAAACAAGACAAATCATCACAATCCAATGAAATGACACTTGAGCCATGATAAAGTCTTCTATGAATAGTGGCTTTGACCCGTTGAAGGGTGTGTTGGTACCTTTTGTTTTTTTTTTTTTAAAGAACATTTGCTTCTGTAAACCAGTTCATGCTTTATTGTTCATTAAATGCAGTACTTTCCTAAGGGTCCATCACAAATCCTTTCTCAGGTCTTTTCTTTCTGTAAAAATTCAACTTTACTTCCTAGCGCATCTGCACACATAAGCTGTGCTCTCTCCAAAAGACCAAAGCAGTAACTAGACTTGAAAACTGAAGTAGTTCTGTTTAAAAATCTCTGTTTATTTAAGCACAATTAATGAAAGTTATTGTTAAACACGGTGCCTTGAATTAGAGTTGTTTCATTACACTGTTTGTTTATGGGAAATGACAATGCATATAAACTTAAACTTTTTGTTCTGTTTGTGAAATTTACTAATAAATATAAAATGACCTGACTTGGAATTTTTCTGTCGTTCTTTTTGGGTAAGGGACAATGTCACAAATTTGTTATAAGAAGGAAACATTAAGGCTAGAAATTCGTTTATTCTTTTCAACGTCCTTAGTCGTGTGCTTTGGCTCCCCCTGGTGGCAGAAAGATCCAATCGTAGATATTTCTGATCTCGATGAAAAATATACAGAAAATATATTAAAAAAAAGATGACTTTGATTTCTGATTTTTTTTAAATCAATATTTATTTTTTAATGTTTCATTTAAATTATGAAAATACAAGTTATGTTAGTTTCTTGCATAATTCTTACGTGTGGGATCAGACCTAAATTAGTCGAAATGTGAATCTAGCCCTATGCCTTCTTGCTTTTTGTTGTTCCTTTCAAATATTTTGAGCAGCTTTTGCATTTATTTTTGAAGTTTTTGATCAGCAGTTTATAACTATGAGGAAACTGTTGTTAAAATAGGAAGGCAAAATAAATAGGAAGGCAAGCTTTGTCTGGTGAACCTGTTTGCTTCCATTGGCCTTTCTGTTTTGCCACCAATAAAACTGAACGTCCTTGCTGTTGCACAGGTAAGGATTTATTTAAAATTTCAAAATAGGTAATTTAAAAGAAGGTTATGTCGCATTTCCTACACAATTAGATCAAATATAATTTACAGCATATACCTCCCTATCTGCATTTTGCTTTCTGATATGTAGCTCTGAAAAATATCCAAAATATATTAAAATAAGAAACATTACAAATGAGTTGAATAAAATCCATTTTACTTGTAAAATCTTAGTCTTACGAATATACGGTACATTAACTTAATTTACAAATATACATTAACTTAATTTCACTAAAAATGTTTCAGTGTTTCCTTGGCTTTGGCTAGATGTGTAATAATCAGTAGTCATATCGCCCCACCCTGGCATTTACAACATTAAATAGGTTTATTTACATTTATGGATTGGTCCAGAAATTCAGGATTATTTATGTCCCCACCTTCAAATTTGTGTGATTGACTTGTATGTTGAACATTTTTAAAAGTTTTATAGACATTTAATCCCAATTTCAATTGACTTATACATTATTTTCATACACCAGTGAGTCTCTCTCTCTCTCTCTCTCTCTCTCTCTCTCTCTCTCTCTCTCTCTCAGAGAGAGAGAGAGAGAGAGAGAGACTCACTGGTGTATGAAAATATATACATATAGACTGCATTCAAGGATTTACCAAAAGGCTAAAAATAAAGGTTTTAATGAATGCACAACAATAAATGATTTATTTAATTTAATTATTTTTTGCTCCTTTTTATTACATATTATTATTAGTTTGCTCTTTTGTTTTTAAATTACTGACTCAGTAGCGTCTAGCTGTGGAACAGATCTTGAAAAGGTTAAAAAAGGGGAAAAGGTTGAGATAAAAAGTTTGGAATTTAAACCTCCAGGCCGCAGGTGGGAGCAAAGTTCAGTTTTAAAAGAACGAGAGGAAGCCCTTTCATTTCAAAGATGGCTGCCTCCACATGTAAACATGCGACCTAGTGGGGATTTAGCGAATCATTATTGTGCCATTTATTGGTAAGGCTTTGTTGTGTCAAAACTAGTAGTTGGACGGTTAAGTTCAGTTCCTGGTTAATAACAGACTAGATATCGGCTTGTGAGTTTTTTTTTTGTATATTTTTTATAGCGCTAAAGCTTAGCGTTTAGCTGGTAGCAAAGAGCCATGCCTGCTATGACCATATTCGTGGCTTCTTTGCCTGAAACGGCAACAAATGAACGACTTGAGGAAATATTCTCCGAAGTTGGTCCAGTGAAACAGTGCTTCGTTGTCAGAGAAAAAGGTGCCACTGAATTCTACTTGTATCAAATTATACTGTCTTCAACATATATATAAATTCCATTAATTGTCCAATTTTTCCACCTCCATAAACCAGGTACAGAGAAATGTCGGGGCTTTGGCTTCGTCACTTATTCAATGGAAGAAGATGCACATCGTGCCTTGAAGGAAGTAAAAGAATATGACGGGAAAAAACTCTCACTTTCAGTGGCTAAAAAGAAAATGAGAGAGAAAAAAACAACAGGTTTGTAGAAAAACAAAGAAAAATGCACACGAATAATACTTTAATTCCAAATTCTAACCTACTATCTTCGAATTTTGCAGAGAAAGAGGAACCAGGTCCCTCTCAGGAAAAGAAGGAAACTACAGACGTCAAGCAAAAAATTTCTAAACAAGCTAGACTTGTCATACGGAATTTGAGTTTTAAGGTATAGAATAAAAAAAATATCCTTTACTGTCCCTCAATTGAGGTATTACAACAGTATCAGACACATGTAGTTTAAAGAAAGGTTAAAAATAAACTCAGATTAATGTACTTTACATTAATAACACAGCTTTAATATACTGTATCGTTAACAGAAATGGATTTCTATGATCTAAGTAATGTGTGATCATTTTAAAATTCATTTCATAAAATCCATGTGTATCTGTTCATTGAGAGAAAATAACAATATTTGGAAAAAAAAACTGCAACAGTTATTCAAGATGAGTGAAAATACAAATAATATAACTTGATTTAAATCTCATAAACACTTATTGAGTTTGTTTGAAGTTATCGGAAATAAATAATATGAATACTGATTAAGATGCATTTTATTTTCAATGTACGCATAGATTAAATGGTGCTACAAAAAAAAAAGGCAATAATTACTTGTCATGTCTTGGAAAGAAATGTCAAGTGTATTTAGGCTTTAAAATATATACTGCTCTTTAAAAGCAATAGATTTATCTTTCCCGTTGATGTGTTCATATTATAATATTAATTCTAATCTATACTTAACCAGTTTTAAAGATTTAGATTTGTTGAATTGCCTTACAGGTATTGTCTGCATTTGCTGTTTATTTAAAAAAAAAAAAGTCAATTGTGTATTTTATTTGAGTATGGTGCTAATGTGCCCCATGCATGTTTTGTGACGTCCATAGATTTTTGTCTCCTTAATCCTGTTTGAACCTGACTTATGTTTTAGTGCACAGAAGATGACTTAAAAGAAGTATTTGGAAAGTTTGGCACCGTTGTAGAGGCCAATATAGCCCTCAAACCAGGTACTGTCTTTGTTCTCAATGCAAACAGAAGCTTTGTCGAATGTATAAACTTGGGTATTTATGGATTTCTTTTCTTTCTTTCTAATTGAAAGATGGAAAGATGCGAGGATTTGCATTTGTCCAGTTTAAAAATATGTCTGGAGCCACAAAGGCACTCCAGGCTATGAACCTGAAAGAGATAAAAGGTGAAAAATGCAAGACAGAATTTCCGGTTTGATGTTTTTCAGTTTGTGTCATGTTCTTATCAATGATGCAATTTTTTTTTTATCTTCACAGGACGCCAAGTAGCGGTTGACTGGGCTGTGCCAAAAGAAAAGTATATCGCTGCACAGCAGTCTTTAAGTTCAGGTAAACGCATGCTTGTGTTTGCAGGAAACGATCATAGCAACCATTACTGCAGTGGCATGGCATTGTGAGAAAGACCTACCTCTATAATTCACTGATTTTCTTTTTCCAAGCTTTCTATGCTGAAAAAATACTCTTAACTACTTCGATAGGAGATGCATAAGTAAAGACATATTTCACCACTTTAAATTCTTTTTTATGTAGCTGTTTAAGAGTGCTAATTAACTGCAAGTGTTTGTTAGTCAGAAACTGGAACCCTTGTTGTGCCTTTAATAATAATCCATCCACTTTCTCTCGCCTGTTCCATCTGGGCCGATGCCGATCTCCGGCAGTCTATGTGCAAGAGGCACGGTCCACCTTGGACAGGTTGACGATCTGTCGCAGGGCAAAACAGAATCATACACCCATGCATACTCACACACCAGTCTACAGTCTACAGAGAGAGAGAGAAACCATGTATGCATGGGGAGAACATCCAAACACTATGTAGAAAGACCCTAGGCTGGGAATTAAACCCATAACCTTCTTGCTACAAGGCAAAAAGGTTCTGCCTAATTTTATGTTGATTTAGATGCATCATTTGATATTTTTAAACATAAAGCAGGCCTGTTAAGAAGATTTGCAAAGGATTTTCAAACAAACAGCTATTCTGGAAGGATAACATTTAGGCTCCTGTGACATTTAAATGTTTATTATTCACCAGGGCTGTATGTCCTGTGTCTATTTTCCTTACAATTTTGAAAAAATTCAACGTACAGCAATGTAATGTGGGGGAAACAAACAAAAATAGATCCATGGTTGTTTTCTTTTTTTGACTAGCTTAAACATTTGTGTTTAAAAAAAAACTTTACAGGCATTAACTAAAGATTCAGTCGAATAAAGAACCTTGAAAAAAGGAAAAAATAGATCACTTTAATTATGTCCATGGCCTAAAATCTAGAGCAGAATGTTTTTTTAAATTTTTTTTAAAATCTAACAACCTCAGTTTGGTGTCATCTCTTACCGTAATTTGCTGCTTTTACCTCATTTTTTTAACAAGTCTGGACAAAACAGAGAAAACTGATTTCTTCCAACCATTGTTGCAAATCTTCTCTGCTGTTTCCTCCCATCCAATGCTGTCAAGAGCAGAGGATGGGAGGAGCAGCAGGTGTGCAAAAGTTAATTTTTATTGAAAATCTTCAAGTTTTTCTTTAATCTTAATTCTTCACTAACAAATACTCAGAAAAACTGGGATTATTATTATTGATTTATCCTTTAATATTTAATGTTACCCCCTAGTCCTAATGGTGTTTTTTTTACTTTTAGGCAGTAAAGCTGCAGAAGAGACAGACCCAAAAACAGGAAGTAATTCTGAGGAGGAAAAAAAACAAGGGAAAAAACAAGAAACTACAGAGAAGAAAAAGTGAGATTCTAATACTTAAACTTTTCCAGAATCATTCTAATATTGATAAGTGCAACATTGCTGATGCTTCAAATACCTTTACAGAGGGTTAAAGGCAGCTGCACAGCCTGTGGAAGATCTCCAGTCAAGCGATGAGGAAAACTTGGAATCGGATGAGGAGGATGATGATGACGATGATAATGATGATGATGACGATGATGATGAGGATGATGAAGATGACATTGATGAAGAAACTGAAGATGATAATGAGCAGGATGAGATGAAGGAAGAAGATGACTATGATACAGATGATGATAATGAGAGTGAGGATGAAAGAGAAGAAGAAATCTCATCAGGTCTCAAGTTATTCCAGATTTCTTTGTTTACCCTTTTTTAGTTAAGTGTTTGGTCAAAATTATATATATTAACATTTTCAAGCAACTTTTTTGTTCTTTAGCTCGAAAAAAAAAGCCAAGGAAAAATCTATCTTCAGATGTGAAAGAGGGACGAACCGTTTTTATCAGGTGGGCTCGATTTTCTTCTTTTGCCGAACTCTTAACTTTTTTGTATTGACCCCCATCCTTTGTTCACTGGGAATCTTCACACATGGGCTATTGCTAAAACCAGATTCGCACATACACGGGAAAAATGCTATTTTGTTGGTATGCATAGAGCTGCACGCTAGTTGCTCCTCTCTCCTTCCTTCTTTCTGGCAGTAAACCCACTTTTAAGCATATTATTGCCTCCTAGAGGGCTGGAGTGAGGTGGTTGCTATCTTGTTAGATGTAGCCTCTGTAGTTTGAATATTTTGTCATCTTGGGATTATATTGCATATGCATAGAACTGCTGAGCTCTAGACGATTCGTGTGAATCGTCACTATTTTGACTTTCTTTAGTTAAAGACATAACAGTATTGGTATAAGCTAAACAATAAGAGAAATGTAGCATTTCATTATTTTGCGTTTAACAAACATGAATAATTTTTTTTCTAAAGCAGGAATGTTTAGTCTGACTAAATGTACAAAATTGTGTACAAATGTAGCTTTTTGACAGTTTTGGTACATATCTGGTTTCAGCTGTATGTCTCCAAACTGCTTTTTAAAGTTATAATATTTTAATGTTTAAATTCTGCCTTATAGGAACTTGTCCTTTGATACTGAAGAAGACGGTCTCGAGGAAGCTCTTCTACAGTTTGGAGAGCTTAACTATGTAAAGATTGTTCTTCATCCAGACACACAGCATTCAAAAGGTCAGAAAAAAATGTTAATGGTTTATTGCCTTTCTTCTCTTGTTTATAAAAGTGTTGTTGGCTAATGTTTATGTTTTTTTTCAGGTCTTGCATTTGCTCAGTTTAAGACTAAAGAGGCTGCAGACGGCTGCATAGCTGCAGCTAAAGATGAGACGGAGGTAAACAAATAAAATTTTTTCTTTTACGTCTGTGTTCAGTTTGATTGATGCTGCAGTTTTAGCACGCAAATTGATGTTGGCGTATTTTTTGCAGAATGGTGGAATCCGTGTCGATGGTAGAAAGCTGATGGTTGTTGCTGCAGTGAGCAGAGAAGACGCTATGAAGCTGAAAGTCGACAAGAAAAAAGTAGAAACAGGAAGCAGGAACCTGTACCTGGCAAGAGAGGGATGTGAGTCTATCAGTCTCTTTATGTCTTTGTCCTAACTAAACTTGTAACTTCTTAATTTTAGAATTACTGAGCAGACGTTTTCATTTATAGATATCACTTTTAACCAAATAGATGATATGATAACATCAGCATTGTCATTTTTGGGTTAAAATGAGGAAATTATTATTAGATTTACATTATTTGTCAGCTTTAGCCTTTTGATATTATCAGTCTGTACCTGTAGTACATCTAGTATTCTCAATTTACATTTCCTACAGAAAATGAATCCTTCCCATTTTAAAAGGCTGCCACCATTTCCAAATCAATCATCTTTGTTTTACCAAGGTTATAAAACGGAAAAGAATAAAGGAAAGGTTTTTCTAGCTGCAGCATGGGCTTGCTCGATCTTGGTCTGTAGCAGCCTTCATACAGAAAAAAAATACAGTGTAAAGCTTAAAAGTGATGCATTTTATTGTTTGAAAAATATCTAACATTAAATTCTACAGCTGGCCACTAATCAGGACCGATCCAGCTGAAATCCACTGATTTGTCTGGTATTTCAGTGACATGTTACTCCTAGAAATATCTTTTTTGAAGACGCATGCATGTTTCTATATCATCTTTAGTGATCCGTGCTGGAACTAAAGCAGCAGAGGGTGTATCTGAGGCGGATATGGCCAAAAGAGTCAGAGTGAGTATGTTTTATTTTGAAGAATTGTTTTCAATATAGGATCAATTCAGCCTTTATTTATCTCTCAGGTAATTTTGGCTCCTAAGTTTTTTGTTGACTTTCATTATAGTTTGAAGAAATAAAGAGAGCAAAGCTCCGGGACGTAAACGTATTCGTCTCAAAAAACCGCCTGTGTGTCCATAACCTGCCAAAGTCTGTAGATAACAAAAAGCTCAAAGCACTGTGCCTTCAAGGTCTTAAAGGAGTCAAAGGAGTTCGGATTACAGAGGTAAGATTGAGTTACCATACAAATAAACCCCCAAATTATTCTTTTTTTTGTTTTTTACCGGTAATAGATGATGGACAGCCATGTAATTAGTGATATGCAATCAAGAGAGCATTTTCATTTTGTTTTGGATCATGTGTATTTTTTGTTTTGTGTCCTGCCTCTTCCTTTAGTGTCGGGTCATGTATGACAAAAAGCCAGAGAAGGGTCAGGTGATGGGTCAGTCGTTGGGTTATGGTTTCGTCCAGTTCCAGGACCATGAGCAGGCTCTCGCCACTCTGCGTTACCTTAACAACAACCCTGACATCTTTAGCCCTCACAAGGTACACTTTAAATATACTATCTAATCTGGTTTTTCAGTACTTTTATACTTCCTTTTCGTTACCAGGAGCATCTCATAGTTTTGGAGCGGTGTCCTGTCATACAGCTGGTCATTTAAAATTATTATAAAAATGTATTTTAAGACTTTTCGATTTATCATACAGTCATTTCTGATTGATAGTGTTTAAATAAAACCTCGAACTATAAATCTAACTGTAAGAATAATTATAAGATATGATCAAATGTGCTTTTTAGTGATAACAGTGGTGTTAAAAAGAAGCCTATTATAAAACTGGGTCTATAATAATATTTGCTCTCTGTTCTTTTTATTTTTATTTTCCAGAGACCTATAGTTGAGTTTTCTCTTGAGGACTCCAGGAAGCTTAAACTCAAAGAAATGCGAAAACAAAGAAATAAAGTTTGTAATATTTTTGTTTTATTGTAATGTTTTGTGTGACAGTTAATTTGAATCCTTGAACAGGATTTTAATCCTAAATATAATTTTCTCAAAGTGTATACTTTTAATGTTTCCAGGAAATAATAAAAAATCGAACCGTGAAAGAAGAGATAAAAATGTCCCAGATGGGTTCAGACACCAAAAGACCAAAGAAGGGTGGAAATAAAGATCAGTCCTCATCACTGCCAACAGGAAAGAAGAAAGGTAAAACAATATATAAAGTGCTTATACTCCAGGGTTAAGAAATATGTTTTGACTTCATGAAATTTCTAATGCATGATGCAATAAAAAGATGGACACCAACAGGCTAGTCCTCGTTATATAAAAAAAGATTGGCCTCAGTCAGTTAGACGGTCTTTCACAGTTTAGTATTTTACTCTTTTCTAGTTTAGGCCCTTTTTTCCAAATGATTTTTTTTATAGTCTGTGCTTAACAAAGAATATAGCTACAAGATTTTTATATAAAAATAATTTTTTTTAAACATATCCATAAAATTTTGGGACTGATGCAGAATAAAGTATTAGTATCACTAAAAAAAATGTATATCTTAAAAGTTTATTTTATAGAGAAAATATTTCCTAGTGGAAATCCTTCCAAACATGTCATACTTCAGTGTTTTCAGCTACAAGTTACTGATTGAAATTGAGTTCTTAAGGGGAGTGTCAGCCTAGTGGTTATGGCATAGGGCTTGGAATTCTGAGGTTGTCAGTTCGAAACCCACTCCCACAGACTGCCACTCTGGGTCTCTGACCAAGACGCTTATCCCCCGATTGCTCCCCAGGTGCTTCACAGTGGCAGCCCACTGCTCCCCGAGGGGGATGGGTTAAATGCAGAGGTAAATTTCTCCATTGTGAGATCAATAAATCAAATCAAATTGCTATTTCTCTGAGATTCTCTGAGATTTGCTCTGGTAAATGTGTCAACTATCTTAAATGTTCTCCACCTGTATTGATAGTTTTAGAAATGGTGTAATAACCCTTCCCATGCTGATGGGCTGCAATAACTGCATCTCTCATGTCATTGGGGATCTTTTCCTCCCTGTTTACCAAAGAACATGAACTGCCTAAAGAAATTGTTTGATTGCATCAAAACCCACTCGCTGATGTTGGAACTGCTCAATTAAGGAAGTCATTAACAAGTTGTGTGGGTCAGTAATAAAATCACATTGGATTTATCACAAGATAAGGTACAAGTTAAAAGTAGACCGACTATTTGAATTGAAGTTCTAATAGAACTTATTTGAATTAGAATAATTAAATCACCTTCCCAACATAACCTTATGATCAAAAAATAATTTTTTATTTGAATCACCTGACTGCTACTTTCCATTGTCACTGTAATATTTTAGCTTCAGGTTTTTTCTTAATTTTTACATAGACAACTTCTCCATCTTTGGCTTTTTTTTGATAAATGAGTAATCATGGTGTAAGATCTGTTTTATGTTATATTAACTTTGAAAACTCTGGAAATAAGAGAGCCTGGGACTGAAAGTAAAACTTAAATATAGGAGTTAATTGTCAGCAAGTGTTTCACAGGGGTTTGGGTTTTTTTTCTCTCGTTTGTGAAACTTAAGCTGAGAGAAAATGAGCTATTAAGACGCTATTAGAATGTGCTTCTGCTGCTGTTATTCATTTTCTTTTTCCTCTTTAATAGCGTCCTCTGAAGGGCAGAAGCAACACTTTTCAGGCTTTCAGACCCAGCCTGAGGTTGAACATGTCGATTTAAAAAATGGAAAGAAACGAAAGAAGGTTCTACCTTTACCTTCCCATCGCGGACCAAAGATAAGGTACCGTTTTATCATTTTAATCTACTATGAAACTACACATAGAAAGCTATTGTTTGATATATATCCTTGAATTTGTTGTGCTGGCATATTTAAATCATCCTGCTTTTGTCCTTTTGCAGAATGCGTGACAAAGAGAAGCAACAGGCGCCTCCTGCCAAGAAAGCAAAACCTGGATCTAAAAGGAACAGGCGTCAAAGACAAATTGAAAAGCCTACTCAGACCAGAAAACAGGTTTGGAAATACTATCCCAGTTGTTCTCATGTGCTGTTTTGGAAGGATCTGTTTAGATGGAAAGTTTTAGATGTGATCTTTTGCATATTAGTGATGCTACATTAACACTGCACGTATTTGGGGCAGCAAGTGACTGCTGCTTCATTTTTGAAGCTTGTACACATTAAGTTAGGACCAGTAAAGTGTGTCCAGGTGCATCTGTTTGTGCTGCTCCTGTGTTCAATGGCAGAGAGAAGCTTTGCTATATTTTCTGTGATGAGCTGGTAAAAAGTAGTTTTAATATTTTTTTAGGGGAGAAAGTCCTCCTCCAAACATCGTCTGTGTAGTCAGTTCATCAAGATTATGATCCTGCCCAAACCGGAGGCACCAGAATAATAATTTAAACTGTTTCAGAGGAGTGATCATAGCGATCATAGCGATTTGCATTAGCAGCGCTGTGTTTGTCTCCCTGCCAGCTCCCAGATCAACTTCTCTGATTGGTTGATGTGGTGCATAAAGCAGTTACATTTTTCCACGTCATGCGCCTCAGATGCTCAAAAGCAGGTGCTGCTTCTGCTGCACAGATGTGGCAAGATGCACTGGTCCAGCTGCTCGATGCACTTCAGGACCTTTTTCTTGCACCTTGATGTGCGTCAACCACTGACTTTGCATGTAAACCAGCTGCTTTTGCTGCTTCAATCAGGTGTGGTCTGAATGCAGCATTACTCAGCAGATGAACCTAGACACTAAAGATTACTTCTATCTTTGGTCTTTTGTCAAATTTAAATGTTTAAAATGATCCGTTATAATTTTCAAGAATATTTTCAAAAGAGGACAATGATCATTCAGTGGCTTTTTAAACCAGGATGGTTTAAAAAGCAATATCCCCTTTTATTAAAACATGAATTAATTGTGATTAAACTACATATTATTAGAAACTGATCTAAAGTTCACAAGCCAAACCAAGTTTAATTAATGTTTGACTGATACAAAGACAAGTCTTACATTTACCTGAAAATATCTTGGTAATCTCCAAGACTTCTGTAAAAAAATAGTTTTTGAGACAAAAGTGGACCTAAAATCCCAACAGCGGTTCAGAAAGAGATCATGATGATGACAGTCAAACATGGTGATGGGGTGGGGATGTTTTGCTTTCTTTGAAAACTTTCCATAATTGCATTGATAATGAATTTTGCTCTATAGCAGATAATCATGAAGAGGTTTATAAAGCCATTAGTACAGAACCTTAAAGGTGCTCCTTCACATTCTATGCCTTTAACTAACAGCCAAATTAAATTATTCATGCTAAAATAAAGAATGATGGTGTTTACTTTGTCCTTTTTTTAAGCCTGAAAAATAATTTTTTTGCACGGCGGCAATCAGCACACTCAAACATAGTTGTCTGCCATCTGCTGGCAGTACTTCAAGCATTATTCAGCCTTGTAGCTTCTGCACCTTTAGCTCTTGCTTCAGCGATCACCAACATTCACACTGCATTCTGAGTGCCATCAATGTGTTATCACTTGGCATCAAATATTTTTTTGCTCTTGATCTTGAGCTTTTCCTGTCTGCTCACTCCTTTGCTAGGAATTGCTAACCTCTTTTACTTCTTTGTTCACTCATTGCATGCATCACACATCCGGTCGGATGATTCTCTCACGGTAGATACTTACAATGGCTGCGTTTACTGACAATTGGACCAAAAACAAAGCACAGACGTAAAATATATTAAGGGTGCTGTAATTTGATCAGCAACCTTTGTATGCAACCAGAGTGAGTTACTGGTGCATAAAGCCATAGTGCATGACTTGGTCTCTTTTAAGAATAATCAAATTTTAGTTCTGCAGTAAGACAGTGATCCAAAGCACAGCAGTAAAGCCACATCTCAACGGCTTCAATGTGGATTTGTGGGAGTTTCAGGGTTGCAGTTAACAGTTTAATAGATTAATTGAATAATAATAATTTTATATATATATATATAAAGCAAGTTCCTTCTTATATATTCTGTTATAGTAATGTTAAATTATATTTTAAGAACATAACTGTTCTTAAAATAAAGAGCCTTATATTCATC
>NW_015150697.1:831292-841135 GCF_000732505.1 Cyprinodon variegatus
CACTGGATTTAGAAACTACATCCAGCTTTTCCATGTAGGCCTACATGTTTTCCTTCCAAGGGTGTTCATATATTTTACATTTTGCTTCAGGATGTTTGATATTGAATGCCTTATGATGTCCTCTGAGGGTACTCTCCTACTCTAAGAAGGCTTTTGTATGCTTTCTATACACTGCAAGAATATTCTAGAAATAAGTAAAAATGGCTTAAATTGTATTTACCCTTAATTTGAATAGGCAAATAAGATTATTTGCCAATGGAATTAGTATTTTTACTCTTAGAATAAGATAATTAGATCATGTGCACTTGAAAGAAGACAATGTAATTGTTTTATTATATAAAACAATTTCATTGTCTTATTTAAATTGTCTTGTTCCATTGGCAAAGTGTCTCACTTACCTCCTCAATCCAAGAAAAAAATGCACTTATTTGGAAAAAAAAATACTTATTTAGATGTCTTTTTTTCCATTGTACATTTGATTTGTGTTTGCATATTTCCTGTGCATTCTGAGCCGGTATATTAACAGAATTTGTTTATGGTTATGGAATGAGAAACAAAGACTCTCAGTTCTTTAGATTTTCGTGCAGAGCCCATCTTCTCACTTCCGATTTAGTGCAATTTGTTCACTGTTCACTTTTTCAACAAATTCAAAAATTGAAATTGAAATTCAAGTTATCAATCAATGGGATTAAATTTATATTCTGTTTAAGTGAGGGATTCATGCTGGTCCATAATCTGATCTGACTGAAGCCATTCTTATATCCTATTGTAGCTATAAAGTAACTAAAAACATTATAATTTAAACTCAATTATTCAATTTATTTGATCCCATTCTATTGCTCCAGTTCTCTTAAAATAACTGCTGTTCTTACTCATAATCACTAATTTCCTCTCTCTTCTCTTTTTTTTATTTTCTTATTTGTTTTATGTGTAAAAATGCTGTTTGTCATTATTGAGGACTTATTATTTCATAACATATGAATGATAAGTTATTGAGTTAAAAATATAAGTTAACATTAATGTTGATAACACAGTTTGTGTGTTAACTGTGGCTAAATTTGGGCCTGCATTTATTTGTAGTTGCATTGAGGTGGACTCTATTACCCAAGATGCTCTTGGAGCAGGAAGAGAAAAAAAAAAAGTTTGTATTGTCGAGCCGACTGGCGCACGTTGTATGTTATTTTTTTCCTTCACCGTTCTTCACTAAAGTTCAACCAAATGAAACTGACCATCTCGCTTCATAATTTTTAGTTGTAAGTCACAGCAGTCATTTAGCTTGTTGGGTTTTGCTTCACAGATGGATGATATGGTGAACGCTGATAAACTTGCACATTTCACAAAGGTTATCATGCATCACTTACTCATCAAACTTGTGGTACCAAAGCTCATGAAATCCAGTATTGCATAATTTATAATTAAATGGTCCAATCTGATTGCTGAAATCTATATATTGTATATCATGTTGAAAAACTAAAACATTTGAGAACACAAGTTATGAGTTTGGGGGCAGTTTCTTACCTAAATTGTTTTTGCAAAGCTTTATTGCCTTAAAAAAAATCCTTTTTTGTAGTTATTCACTTCATCTTTATCCAAAAATATATTTTGGTGTGAAAAAATATGTATTATAAAAATATTTAAGGAGGTAAACACCTTTTCCAGCACTGCTGCTGGGATGATAAAGTTTACATAACATATCCTAACTCATACTTGTTTAGTTCATCTTAGCTTCTTAGACCTGAATATTTAACAGTTATTGAAGCATTTATGTACAAAGATATATGTCAACTGTTAGACTTTTTTTTGTGTGGGTGTTCTGTGTCACTCAAAGTTGCATTGCTTTGCTGTTTTTGTTTTTTGAAGTTAAAGACCGGCACGAAACAGTTCAAGAGGAGGGATGGCGACCGTTTTGATTCCTTGGTCGAGCAGTACAAGCGGAAACTGATGGGTGGCAGTGACAAGAACGCCTCCTTCAAAAGAAATAAGTGGTTTGATGGTTAAATCTGTTTGTCAGAAAAAAAGAAGTGATGCTTGAGTCATTTGGTTTCTGTAATCAGTCATCTAGTGTGATTTCTGAAATCACACATTTTTTTTCAACAATTTGTGATAAATTGTACAGGTAAATTACTCTTTGTATGACAATTTCAGTGCAAGTACATTTTTCTTTTTACTAGTTTTCTATATATCTCTTTTAAAATGATTTTTGAAAATGGCTTTTTCCTGTACATTATTTCCTGTTATGTGATGATTTCGGTCCCATATGTCTTGTTACACTTGAACTTGCTGACTTGATTACAAATACACAGATTTATACTCTCTAAACATATTTTACATGATTATGATTTTCTCTGTTTTGACAATATAAAAACACTGATATGTAAGAAAAGGTTAAATTTTTATTTATAGTATAGTTTATAAAACATTGTTCTCAGTGCAGAAAAAGATATTCAAAATATTCCATGTTTACCTGCATTACAGAAGTTGTTGGTATTGCATAACAATAAAAGTTCCCTCCCTTCACCCTTTCAGTTTAAAAAACATGCTTTGGTTTTGGTTTCCATGAGTGGATCTGGTTGCAGTCTCCAAAATCATTTAGACTTGACTAAACACTCTCACTGAGAGCTTGTCCCTTAAATTGCTTTGATTAAATAAGTAGGAAAATAAATAAATACAAGACATACATATATTCTACATAAAAATAAGTGCCTTTTAAAAATAAAATTAAGATTGTATTAAATTCCACCTCATCATGCTAGTGCAGAGTTTACAAATCTTTGCACATGATAAATGGCCTGCTTTTTAAAGGGCTTTTTATCAAGTTTCATGACTTTAAAGTTCTTCACATTGCAGTAAGTCATTCATCCAGATGTTGCCCCATTATCAAAGGTGTCCATTTTTCAGCAAGATGCAATACTATCAAAATTTTCCTGGAGCAGTTTGAGGATCTCTTTCAAGCCATGGACCGCCATTTCCGTCACGCTTTCAAAAAGGTTAGGGTCCTTCTCCTGGAGGTCGCGCAGCCGCTTGGGAAGTATGATTTCTGGTGTTCTTGCCGTGCAGTTCATCCATTTGTTGGTGATGGTGTTAGCCAATTTAGAGATGTCAGTTTTGACTTGGCTAACATCCATCAAGTTATCAGAGATCGACCTATTGTAGGCTTTCAGGGATTCTACTATGGATGAAAACCCTTGCAGTTCAGTGGGAGGGGTGACAATCAAGTGTTGAGTCGTCTGTAAAATAGCAACAAGAATGTCTTTTAGTTTCAAACAATATGGTATAAGCTTCAAGCTGCACTTAGGATTTGAGCTATATAAACAGAGCTGTGTAACATACCTTAAATTTTTTCAGTCTAACCATTAGTGTTCTTATTATTTGATCAATATTGCTCTTGTCTTCTGGCAAAGGCATTCCTGTACCCACAGTTAGAACATGAAGCAAGGAAAACAGGATCACCCATGTGTAGTCCATAGTCATATTTTCCTATATAAAAATGGGGAAAAAGTCATATTAGTGATTGTCAGAATTAAGCTCTTTCTGTCTTTCACTTTAAAAATTGGATACATTTTGTTTCATTATTGTACCAGCAAATATTTGTAACAGAGATCTCTGGTTTTCCCCAACCTGTAACACGATCAAAGTTCAGACTGTAGCTAACATTTTTTATTTTTTTTTTTATGAGTACCTTTTTGTTTTTTTGTCGTTCGAAAGTATATCAGGCATGATAAAGCAACACCAAATTGTATTTACACAACATGCTTCTGTATAATCTATGAACTAAAGCATCTCAAAATCCAACAAGGTTTTATTCTGATCAAAGACAAATATACTCAAATAGATAAACGGCGCTTGTGATGGTAACAGAGTGGGAAATTCCTTTAAAAGTAAATACGTTTTTTCAAATAGAGGCTGAGAGTGAAACCTTACCTCGCTTGGTGCTTGAATCGTTGACATGGGTTGCCTCCATCAGGGTATCTTATATTAGAGAGCTGTTGAGTCATCTCTTACTCACCTCTTCGAGCCCCCCCACCCCCCCTTACTCACCTCAGCCCATCACTTATCCTGCCTGCCATGAGGCACTGCAGACCTAAAAAAAAAGTTTCCCTTTGCTTTAATTTTACCACATGCTTTGAACTCTTGCTGCATATGTCACTGCATATGGGGATTTTTTTTTTATCTCTAATGTTTGTAAAACCTTCAAATATCGATAATTGGAGGTCAGCGTATCTGTAAAAGATTTGAATTTAATGGAAGACAATTGATTTATTTACTAAGACACTTAAGCAGCCTAGCTTTTGAAATGGTCCTATGCAACAAAGATTGATAGTGTTAATACGATCGCGTTTTTTTTTAGATTTCTACAAAATCTCAGGCTGACATGAGCGCTTGACAAAAAAAACAGACGGCTAAATTCCTGAATGGATTGATATTCGATTTCAGATTGGATGTGATGTGTAATGTGATTTTAATTTATTTATTTAATGTAGAATTTTTTTTTAGCAAAAATCTACATAAAATTACAAAAAGAAATATCTTGGTTAACAGTTCACATCCACAGTTTGAGCTTCGGAAGCCTGCGTGTCCTTTTATAACGTCAAAGACACAGTCCCTTCAAATGCCATCACCATTCATGTCCGTATTATCTTCCCCATTACGCCAATACTTATTTGCTTTAATTTTGTTGTAATTCTGGCACGTCAACTCTGCTTTAATTCTTTACTCTGATACAGATTCTTTAAAATGCAGTTATAGGAAGTCCTCTTATATCTGCTGGGGTGGTGGTAGAAGGTCAGAATGAGCACAGGATATGAAAAGTCAAAGTCTCAGGAGAAAAACTTTGACTAGGACTTTTGCAAAAAGAGCTTTCCAGCACCAACCTAAAGAGATAAGGGCTAAACAGCCAATGACCAGGATGTATGCAGTCAAAAGAACTGTTGGCTGCTGTTTTCTGGCTTTAGACCTGCACAGGTCATTGATGAAAGGAAGGTCAGCAGAAATAATACTAAGTGCATACCTCATAAATAGCTCCAGTTTAAACCTATTCTATTTGGTAGGTGAGCCTAGCCAAACAGAGATGCATGTGAAAATATCAGACTGAGTCGTGATGGATTAGAAATTGCAAGCAGCTCCTGTGGAAGGTTGCCACATGAAATGCAGTCTATATTTAAAGAGAATATATGTGTGGTGACCACCTCTGGTCCTGAGAAGGGATAGTTCTTAGGACCCAGAAATGACCCACAGTTGACAGCGTTGTTGAGGATGCCAAGGAGAAAGAGTTGTTTATCAAGTTGGAAAAGTCACTTTTCCATAGAAGTACACATGAATTTCCTAAGACACAGTAGATTGCTCAATATAGTGTTAGTCAAAGTCTGTGCAATGTATTATAAAGGAAAATAATTATAGCCATGCTTTAAACTTTAGGCTTTGATCATAACCGGCATGTTCCTTTTTTGGGAAATTTAAAGTTACATTTTAAAGAGTACCCGACTTTATGTTTTCAAGTTTCTCTGAATTTAACTTGAAAGCTAATAACAAATAAAAATCAAATTTTATTAGCAATGCCTGGTGTGCAGTTCATATTAAAATTGTCATTCTCAAAGTATTGTTTAAATAGGAAAGATCTGAGACCAATGAAAAGAACAAAACAAAAACCATATGGGGCTATTAAACATTCTTGGACTGGCACCAAAATATGGAGGGAAATATAAGTGGATGGCTTTGAAAAATGCTGTGATATTGTACAACTATAATAACTATAAGCCAAAAAAGAAAACACTATTTTGTATAAAAAATCTAAAATGAGTTTTGGGAGAGAGGGTAATTCATCGTGTCAATTAACAATGCAATAGAATGTGAGTCATGTAAGGGAAAAAAATACAAACTCTGACGCTTACAGATGTTTGTTTTAACCTTTAGGTACGACGTAAAAAGATCTCTCATACCAACTCTAGAGATTTGAGGGATTGATGAACAACAGAAGATGTTTTATTCCACACATCTGGAATGAGTAAAAAATGGCTGTTTTTTTTTTTTAATTCTCGCTTTTTCCACCAGGATCTAACGTCACGCTGTCTGTCTTTAGAGCATCACTCATATCCCAATTAAATGTCAGCTGAAGGGAAAATTTAAGATTGTAAGAAATTTATTTTAAAATAATGTTTATGAGCACAAAAAAAAAGTTTTCAATCAGACAAAAAACTTTTTGGTTTTAGAGTCTAGTTCTACTGGTTCAACATTGCTATGAAGGTTGATGATAAATTATCAAATTCAAAGATACTAGGAGGATTTTTTTTAAGGAAGCCAGATCAGTTGATGTCTGTGTCATTTTGATTGAAATAGAAACTGGAAATCTGTGGTTTTCCATGGTTATGAGTAAGAAAAAAATCCTCGTTGAGGAAAAAGGGTTAACTGTGGGCCTATCATGATAATAAAATGTCAAATGTCATATTGGCGCTATCTACCTTGTATTTTTTTCTGTGAAAATGAGTGCAATGATAAAAGCCCTTTTCCTTTTCTGTTTCCTCTTATTTTGCATCATGCATCTTTTGCAGATCAACTAAAATTACTTGGAAAGTTTACCTTGGGATCAGACTAATTTCTGGATGCCTTTTATCAGCTACAGTCTAGGTCTTCAATAAAAAAATAGAATAATCTAGAAATATGTGGGTTGCAAAATATTGACCTTACCTTTGTTCTTAGAAATATCATATCATGTAATTAATTTGCTTCTTCATAGAGCAGTATTAGAATGCTTGTATAGATGTTTAGGGCAACTTAACTTTCTATCCACCATTATTTAGCACAGCTTATTTAAGGCTGATAATAGTTACTCCAAACAGCTCTTCAGGTTTGGCCGTTTTGACTAAGCGTCACAAAGGTTCTTCTGTAAACATAGAACACTGGTCGAGTTAAAAAAAACCTTCCATTTCAATCTCACTGTTTTTAATTTTTGACCTTCAGCTAAGTTGTTCCAATAAAGGAAATAGGTTGCATATGTGTGTATATGCCGCATTGTTTTGTGCCTTCTTGGAAACCTTAAAGGTGCAGTAGGAGATCTTGGGAAAACGGTTTCAGCAAGCTATATTTTTGAACATACACAACCATGCCTCTCCCTTCAAACCCCTCGAAACCCCGCCTTCAAAACACATGAACGCGCATGCTGTCTGCAGCCCGTCTAGAGCAGCAGGAGCAGCTGCTGGCAGGGAGACAGGCAGCACAAATGATGCAGAGCGCTATGATCACTCCTCTGAAACAGTTTATTAATGCTTAAATTAACTTAAAATGCCTTAATCTGCCGACAAAACATGCTTGCAATTATTATCCTGGTACGCCTCGAGGAGGTGGCTCCGACAGAAATATTTTAAGGCAGGATGGTAATCTGGAAGAACTGACTGCACTGACCATGTTTTCAGGTGGATTTTCTCACTTCAAAATAGATTCAAACAAAATTTTACCCACTAATTACAGCAAATACAACTGCCATTGTTACAGGCAAAGGAAGGATAGGGTAGCTCCTTCCAACGTGCATCAGACCCCATTTTTCCACAGTGCAGCTAGAGCAGTAAAGATGCTTCAGCAGTGCGTCAGAACTAAACTTGTACAAGCATAAAAAATAAAGCAGCATGCACATTTTTGCTGCTCTTGCTGCTTTTGGTGTGAATAGGGTAAACAGACATCCTCTTTTTTTGCGGACATGTCCTACTTTTGGCTGGCCGCTGGGTTTCCCGCACCTGCCCCAAAGCTCAAAGCTCCGTTCCAATGCCCGGTCCGGTCCAGCAGCCTCCCTCCCAAAAAAATGCCCTCCTTTTCAGAAACCCACATCTGGTCACCATAGGTGTGAACGTAGCATATTAGTGGTTAGCTTCCAGCCATGGCGTCTTGCACTAGCATTGGGGGGTCGATTCTTTCATGTGTCAGGGTACGCATACAGGGGGGAGGGACAAGCAGACGACCATGATTGACGTGTCAGGAACCAATCGTGTACAACGGACCGTCTTTTGTGATTGGTTGGGGTTATTCATTGATTTCTCACAGTAGCGGGGAACATTTATTTTAGTTTCATTTCCTGACCTTCTATTTCACTGCTTGCTAAGCGGCTGTGGGGAGATCTTTAAGCCACATGGTTAAAAAAGCGTCAGAAAAGATCTCCTGATTATATATACTTTTCCCTTGTTTCAAAGGTACATCAGTGCTGCTTGTGTGCAAAAAGCATTTCTTAAACTGATTTATCTGGCTTGCAATCTGCTTCGACAACATTTCCCTTCCCCCTGCTGAAGAATGGCTTAACCACCGAGTGATGCAGAGAGATTTGTTTTGTAAAAAGTATGGTAAGCAGCTGTGTTTTGCTCCCTTTACTCAGGCTCCCCTGCTTCTAAGTCTGAATAGAAGAGGTCATGATCGAAATAGAGTTCAGGGGGATTGAATACTTTTGCACTGCATTGCCAAGCTTTATTGTTCAGCTATCTAATGCAAGTGTTGACAAAACTGAGGGAGCTGACATTTAGAGAGAATTAATTTGGTCTACTGTAAAAACATATTTAAGTGACTGGTTTTGTAGCCATTTTCTTAAAAAAAAAAAAAAAGAACATAAGACCCAGGTAATAGTTTTCATTTTCTCAGGTTTCTCTTGCATCCTATTGTGATTAGTTTTAAAAGCTGTGAAACATTTGAACATCTGGCTTTGCAGGCCTCCTTTGATGTTTGAATAAGTCCAATTTTATTCCTGCTGGACAAGAGGTCTGCCACGTACGAATAGGCGAGCACTTCAAGCCTCATTAATATTTCATGAGTACAGTAGGTCACATGACTTATTGGAATGATGAGTCACACCAGACGAGTGTGTTACTCTTAAAAAACTGAACAGCATCACTTAAGATAATCCTTCAACGTTGAAAAAGTGAAATTATGGTACCAGTAAGTTACATAAAAATCTGTGTTTATCATGGTCTACTGAATCAAGAAAGTAGCTGAGTGAGCTGTCATAGGCCGTACACAACATCAGGGTAACTTCTACATATGTAGCACTGGATCCAGGAATATCAGTCTACAGGATTTTCATCATTGAGTCATTGGAATGTTCGGAATTCAAATCCACTACTCCTGCATATGTTATCGTGTAAAAAATGTGTTAAAAATGTGAAAAACTTCAGTCAGGCTGTTTACAGGCAGTCTTTAAAAAAAAAAACTGTTAAGACTTTATGCAGCTTTAAATGTTGTTTTGCATGTGAAAATAGCAGTTGTAATCTGTTTAATAATTTGACTATTGGAAGGATTTTACTTGTGCTATACATAAATCATGAAATGTTATGCGTTGTCTCAAATATTTAAAGGTTTTTCAGGCATGGGTGTTCTTTCACATCAGATACCAGGAAATCGTAAATAATATATTAAAAATGCTTTTTAAAATATTACTCCTCCAGGGAGCCAGTAAGTTTTTAATGTGTACTTCTGTGTTCCTAAAGTTGTCAGTTATCATTGGGTCAGCCATACTTTTCCTAACCTCTTATATTTAGTTTGGTTGGATTGTGAGAATTGTAGACTCAGTTTGCTGGTTTTAGGTAACAGAATTTTTACCCTCTGCTGCCGTAGCCCATCTGCGTAAATGCTTGACGTGTCGTATTTCCAGGGATGATACAATTGTAAAAAAGATATTTTATCTACTGATGCTTATCTGTCTTCTCAAACCAGCCAACATATTTTCCTCTGATCTTCGGCATCAATGGCAAGGCAAGGCAAGGCAAATTTATTTGTATAGCACAATTCAGTACAAAGACAATGCAAAGTGCTTTACATGATTAAAATACGGGAAGATAAAACAGAATCCAAGCAAGTAGGGAAGAAATTAATAAA
>NW_015150697.1:843172-865284 GCF_000732505.1 Cyprinodon variegatus
AGGCCGAGGCAGTTTTCCAGGTGCTCTAACAGGATGGAGTGATCGACAGTATCGAATGCTGCACTGATGTCCAATAGTACCAGCACTGTGGTTCACAACAATAAATGCTCATTACCTCAAAGAGAGCTGACAAGCATATCATAACACAAAATTGTAAAAAAAAAAAATTATAATAAAATAGGCTACAACATAAAACATTTTCATGGTAAAAAAGCTTTTCAAGAAATTTATAAAATGTGTTTATGAAATAAGAGTAATATCAAAATCTCTCCTTGCATCTCGGCTCAAACTTGTTTATGTGCCACCAATGACTGTATGACTACTTTTTTGAAGAGTGCATTGTTTTTCATTTGTGGAAGAAAGCTCTGGTGATCTATCCAATTGTTACTTTGAAAAAACATCACAAAACCTAGCACCCATTGAGTCTTACTAGAGTGGACTGACAACAAGCTGTCAGCACTCCCTCCTTTAGGCCCAGCAGCATTTTACAGGTAGGTTTTTTCCCCACAATCAGCTGTCCTTATAAATTTGATATAGCTCTCATTTGGGCTTAGCAATCTGATCACCAGGCACCTGCTTATGAGCCCCAACACCAGGCCTAATAGTGCGTTTAAACCAAACGCATTTGGGGCATCAAAAACTCTTCAATGCTGGAATTTGGAAGCTGGGTCAAATGCTGGTCAAGTTGCTTTGACACTTTAATGTTCTAGATGCTTGGCACTCTGGTTGTTTATCTACTCTGTTCTGTAAGTTAAAGCTAGAGAGCTTGGCTTTATTTACTTTGATGAGTTGGAAAATTTGTTTTAAAAATTTTTTAAGTGAGAAAGTCCACTTCCAAACATCATTTGTTCAATCGGTTCATCAGGATTATGATCTAAGTAAAATATGCAGCTCTAGTTCTTACCGTAAGACCTCCAGCATATTGCCGACCAGCAGCTGGAAATCTCTGCTTGCCCTCTTTTCCTTGCAGCCTAGATAGCGATCCATTCTTCCAGATTTTTTTTTTTTAAACATTTGAAGGTTAACCACTTCTGTTGTTAGTTCAATTTCTAACTTTATCTCAGTTCTATCTTAGTATCTTTGTTCTCTTTGCTTTTACTAACATAGTAGCTTTATTTGGTCTGTTCCTGATTGGCTGTGACACCAGCCTGGAGATAATAATCAGCTGTGCTGCTGCCATCAACAACTTTGCTTGGAGAAGTTGGAGCATAGCCTGTTTTCTAGGGTAGTCCAGTTTCTCTTTCTATGTGCTCTGTTTCATCCTATGACCTGGGAACTGGCTTAAAGCTTGCCTGCCTGTGTCTTTGTTGGATGGGGCTGCCTGTGGAGCTGATTGACAGTTACATTTTGTATCTCTGCTTATTTTTGTATGTCTACTTCTGTCTCCTTAAACCCTAGTCAACCTCAGCAGATGCCCCTTCACACAGAGCCTGGGTCTGTTGGAGGTCTCCTCCTGTTAAAAGGGAGTTTTCCTCTCTGCCTTTATTTTGTAAAGAAATATCAACAGGATAAAACTTGACAGGTTGGTCAAGTTTTAAAACCTGCCAAAATCCAAGTAAGGTTTACATTTACTCAATAACGGTATTTTGAAAGATTGAAAGGATTGCTTCCAGAGAAAGGGAACATATGGCCCCAATAAATGTGTGAGTCTATTCTGCTTCAGCTCATGTCTGGGTGTTTTTCCCCCGTCTCACCAGATGTTCATGACTATGAACCCACCCTCAGATTATAAGACATGGCGTAAATATTGGTAAGCAGAGACTGCAGTTCTTACGGGCCCATGACCTTTTAGGGGACCCGTCACTGACACCTGGTAGGCCCCCAACGCATATATAGACTAGGATGTGTCTTTGCATAGGTAAGGATGCGAAAAACTGCACTCAAAACCCACCTAATACTGAAGTGACTGACCGCAACAGATCATATTTATACCACAACACATACCAGATTTCAACATGATGGTGAGCCGGTTAAACACGACACCAATAGCAAAGCACACAGTGGTACTTTTAATTGCTATGTTAAAACTGTTTATAGTTTATTAGACGGTTGGTCAAAAAATACACTCATATAATATGTTTCGAACCGAAATATAAATCTTAAAAGAACGAAGAGTATTTTATTTTTTACACTATGACTTGGAATTATGGGTAACCCATGGCATACATTAAAACCATAACCGTTACAAACAATGTGTTAGCGACTATGGTCAGGCGCTAACACATGAGCTCAGTCATTCTTCCCGGATGACTGAGCTCCTCACCCTATCTCTAACGGAGAGCCCAGACACAATACAGAGAAAACTCATTTTAGCCGCTTGTATCCGGGATCTTGTTTTTTCGGTCATGACCCAAAGCTCATGACCGAAAGCTCATGATGGACCGGTAAATCCAGAGCTTTGCTTTTTGGCTCAGCTTTCTCTTCACCAAAACAGACCGGTACGGTGCACACTTCACAGCAGATGCCACACCAATCCGCCTATCGATCTCCCACTCCATCTTTCCCTTATTTGTGAACAAGACCCCGAGATACTTAAACTCCTCCACTATGGGCAGTACATCCTCTGCAACCCGGAAAAGGCACTCTACCCTTTTCCAGCTCAAGACCATGGTCTCGGATTTGGAGGCACTGATCCTCATCCCGGCCGCTTCGCACTCGGCTGTGAAGTGGCTGGGATGAGAACGGATACTATAACTTTATTTCTATTTTGGTATTAGAAATGTTGTGTTGCACTGTAATCTTATGTCTAAAGTTAAACGTATTACAACAAGACATTGACTAGATATTGACTATTTTTAGAACAGAAAAAAATCAGTGAATGGCCAATTTGAAAGTACATTTATAGTTAGAAAACTGCTAATAAATTTGACTTTATCCTTTAAAGGTACAGTGTGTGTAATGTTTAGAGGGATCACAGGCATAAATGGGATATATCATTAATATGTATGTTATTTATTATCATGATCTTGGCACTGATGGTTTGGTTTTTTTCCTTTGCTCGTTGCTCCCCTGTCTAATTGGTTCTGTGTCTGATTAACGCCGATTATTTCTACCTGGTTCCTCTGCTATTTATGTTGTGTGTTTGCCTTCCATCAGCGCCAGGTTATTCGAGTGTTTTGGTGAGACTAAGTCTATCATTCTGTAGTCTGTGTTCTGTTGATCCTGAGTTTTTGCTTTGCCCCTGTCTGCTCTGTTTGTCTGATCTGTTTTGGACTGTTTCCTGGATTCTTCCGGCTTCTGAACATGGACCTGTCCTCTGACTCCTGCTTTAGTTTCCTTATGGACACTGTTGCTGCTTGGCGTCGGCTGGCGCCTGCTCCGCTCTCTCTCTAGGAACTCTGGGGGCGGCGCCCACCGCAAGCTGTGGAGAAAACTCCTCCAACCCTGCGCACCTGTTTGTGTTACATAAACGCTTTGAACTTTCCCATTGCCTGCCTCAAATTCTGTGTCCAACATTCTGAGATCATTACAAGCTGGTGGGCAAGTGTAGAGACAACAGCCTGATCCTGAACATGGAAAAGATGAAGAAGATCATCGTTGACTATAGGAAAACCCGACCAAACCACACTCCCCTACTCAACAAAAGCTAAGCTGAAGAGGTGGTCAGCAGCACCAAATTCCTGAGGGTGCACATCACAGACAACCTCACCTGGACTGTAAACACCACTTCACTTGTCAAAAGGGCACAGATGTGCTTGAATTTCCTGCGGAGGATAAGTAGAGCCCTTCCTCCCAGCCTTCTAGAGAAGCACCATAGAAAGCGTTCTGACCAGCTGTCTCACTTTGTTGTATGGAGGCTGCAGTGCCTCAGACTGGAAGAAGATGAGAATAGTGGTGAGAACAGCAAAGGGGATCATAAGGGAGGAGCGCTTAGAACATTTGCTTGTACCTGAAAGTAGGTTAGAAATAGGAGAAAAATGGTAAATGCAACATTTTCTACTAAATTGCCCATACAAATTATTTGTTAATTTGTTGGAGAAAAAAAGGTCGATGTGATAACCATATACAATGGCCAACAAATAGACCGTTTTTGGCAAACGAATGAGTAACAAAAAAGGACAAAACAAAACCTTAAAACAAAATAAAATGTGTCATTTGGGACAGGAAAAGACATCAAGAACATAAAAACTTAAAACTTTCTTTTTTTCAGATTTTTTATTTTTTGTTTTCAAATGAATACATTTTCAAACAAATTGATTATTTTTTAAATAGTTTAGTGTTTTTATACAGACTACCTTCACAGGATTACAAAAGTTAAGCCCCCACTATTATTAGGATATAGCCAACGATGTGTTTTGGAGTATCATGGCATGAAAATACAGAGTTTCTGCTTTTAGTCATTATAATGCATTAAAAAAACTTGGGACATATAACTTAATCAACACGAGAATGGCATTTGCTTTTTGTGTGTAATTGTTCTTTACTTTTATGGTAGGTATTGGTCTTCTTTTCCACAATAACAGTGGGACTTATTCAGTTTCCAAGGAAGTGAGTAATGGAAAGGAAATGAGAAATGTCTGTAGAAGTGATTAATTATTTTGGATAAAACTTAGATTACTAACAAAAAACTTTTCCACTAATTTAACAAATTTAACAGATACTTTACTGAATATATTATTTGAACAGCTTTTAGATTTTTTACACAATACACAACAGACAAAGTAAGTATGTTTGTTGATCTGTTTGCCCCTCAGCCTCTTCATCTGCAATATGGTCATCAACCTTTTTGGCCCTCAGAGCTCCTCCAGAGGCACAGAGGGATACAATGGACTACTTGATATAAATGTTTTTTTCTTTTTTTTTGTTTTTAATGGTTGCAATTTACCATTGACCAATATTAAAACAATCACAAGAATTACCCGGGCAGGATTTTACTCACCTCACATTACTCTCCTTTTTTCTTAATATTTTTTCAACATTTTAAAATAATAGAACATAAAACAATTTGTGATAACTTTGATTAAATATGCTGCATTTGAAATGTCATCTAGTATTATTCTCTACAAAGCACCATTTCAGTAGGCTAAAAAATATTCAGAGAAAAATACCCTACTTTTACAGTACGGTATTAAATAGTTTTTTTTTATGAAAAAGTGAAAAAGCTTAATTTCACAATGTAAAAAATTCTCAAAAATAAAATGAAATAAATACAAAAAAATTTAGATGAATCTTCCATGAATATCCTTACTATTTTCAGACTAAGCTACTACTCATAAGACCCTTGCAGGTATGTGATCCTTGCTTGCCTGACCCTCTTTGCTCCTCTGTAATGACCCCTGTAGGTCCACTGGGATTTGATTAAAATTTGTGTAGTATTATTAGCTCTACTAATGTTATCATCTGCACTGACAATACCCTGACATCAATCGTCTCACTATCCTGCTGAAGCTCGAGCATGAAGTCCACTCAAAAAGAAAGTCTATGCACGCTTTACTTTATGAACAACATGGTCATTCACCATGATTTTAGACTAATTAGCGGCTCAGTAACAGTGTTCTGATTTGAAACGTCTCTCATAGGGGAGAAATACAGTTTTTTTCTTGTAAACAGGAGGAGCTTGGTTCATTGATTAAATGGGACTAAATGTTTTTAGATGGGAATAACTAAGTGTTACAACCAGTAGTATTAAATAATACAAAATTATCTCTGCTGTGCAGACAGCCCAGCTATGTGCCTGGCTATAAGCAAGGTTGCAGTGAAAACGCGGACTGCATTTCTAGTGAAGCCTGCAAATTGGAGCAAGTGTAATTAACTCACTGACGGAACTCTCTACTTAAACACTATTATGTAAACTTACAAATGTATAATCATAGTTAAGTAATAATGAAAGGTTATGTTTTTATTTACACAAACCCATATTTTGACAATACCAGTTAGGACTTGTCAGTTAAAACAGTTATTTGTAAAAATAAATAAATAAATTAATAAATAAGGCTCAATGAAATACTTCAGGCTCAAAAACAAAGTAAATAAAATAAAAATATTATATAATATATAATATGTATATATATATATATATATACATATGAAATTAAATACCTATTCGTTCCAATGTAATGGCAATTTGTGACCGCAACACTTGTTAATTTGTTCCCCCGAATTTTGTTCGCCATTGGTGTCTGAGTTGAGCTGGATGCCAGTTGCTTCTGAGCATCCACAACATCCATCATATAACCCTGCGATTGTTTTTTCTTCATCTTGTAGTGTTTTATGGCAGTTGGTAAACCTATTAAAGTGCTTACCGCCACCAACTGATAAGGAGTTAAACTTGGAAACAGGAATCAATACTCATCCCTTGAAAAAAAGTAAATAAATAATAAAACAAAGTCAGAACTAATTAATTCAACCCAACATAATAAATGACAAATACTTAATCAAATGTATCCTCATAATTTCTAATTTCTCTTTAGGTTATGGTCACTCTGCCAGTTGCTAATGGTCCTACTTGTTTTCCCATCATACTTTCAACTGTTTCCCAGTTTAAATCTTCAATGTACTTTTCTACACCCTTCACTTTTCTGTATTCTCTCTCCCTATTATTTTGATTTTTTTTAGTTTTCTTCTGAGCACTACAATCGATCACTTCTACAATGAAAGGTACAAAATAATTTTTTTTTTTTTTTTTTTTTAACTATTAACGAGTCTTCTGCAATTTTGGGACACTCCTCCAAAGGTTTCGCACTTGTCATTTCGCCACTTTTGATTTGGGTCTTTCTGACTGGGACGTGATTCTTTTCTCAGCTTCAGCATAAGTTATTCTGAGCCCTAATTTCATTTTTCGTATCTCTACAGATCTTTTGTTCACTTCACATCCACAGTATGCAGCAGTATGTTCTCCGCCACAGTTATAGCATTTAATATTTACTTCTTTCCCACAGTTTCTATATGCATGCTCTCTAGCACATCTTCCACATCGATTTTTTACCTTTACATACAGCTGCTATATGACCGAAGGTTAGGCATTTAAAATGTCTCAGAGGTGGAGAATTGTACATTTTCACATTGTAGCTCATATATCCAATTAAAACCGTACACGGTAAATGCTCTTCTTCCAATTTGATTAACACTAACCATTTCACCTCTTTTACTTTTGCACCACTTATATTTTCTAGAATCTGTTTGTCAGTTACTTTAAGAGGCACTCTTCCAATGACTACCCTTGTTATCCAGCAAGCTGCACTGAACTCTTTTCCCTTCATTCTTGTTAATGCATATAGCTTTGCCGCGTTGAGCGCCGTCTCCGCAGTTGATTAAAAAGTCTCCACTATACAGTATTTTGGCACTTCTAACTTCTCCTACAAGTTTGTTTATCGTTTTTGTTAACTGCACCGGGTTCCAATCTGCAAAGTCTCCCTGATTAACTAGTTTGAATATGACTTTGTAATTATTTTGTTTTTCAGTGGAATTTCTAGGTTGTTCATCATTTGATTTTTCTGTGCTGGACTCCCCTTCAAATGGTCTCTGCTTTTTCTCATTTTTTGATTCTACTTTATTCTAATCTTTTCATGTTCACTATTTCCATCCCACAAAATGCTTCCTGTTTCTTTGCTACTCACGACCCAGGACATTTCGCCACAAGCGACTTAGAAACACACGTCTTTCTCTCTCTCTGCCCTTGTCTCCAACCAAAATGCTCCTGCAGGAGAATCCTTCTTCCTGAAGTCCTCCACTGCGATTTTTTTCTAGGTCAGACCTGGTCTGCACATGGATGGATGGACGCGATTGACATCACATCCACAGTACAGTGCAGAATTTCTGGACCTGAAGCTAAAATTCTGAGAAAATTGGCGACAAGCTATAATACATACATCGGCGCTGAACTACTGAGGTGTAAGTCTGCTCATCAAAGGATTTTTCAGTTGTAAATGAACAAATATAAAGGCTATTTTTAAGATATTTTAATTAAAAACCTACATAATGTCTCTTCAACGTTTCAGCTCAAGTTTCGACTGAAGGAGCAGAGGATGCACATTTGTTCATCTGGTGGATGAACATATGTGAACATATCAGAATCAGAATCAGAGTCAGAAATACTTTAATAATCCCAGAGGGAAATTACTTAGTGCAGAGTGATCCAAATAAGCAGCAAATAAGTACATTCATTACTTGTCTCATAGTATTATGCGCATCCTTAAGCTGCAGTTTGTAACAGTGGGGCAGCCATGATCACCATGTGATGAAGCAGAGAGAGGAGAAAGAAATGACAAAGGACCTTCTCTTTTAGAGTTAACAGCTTTAAAAGGACAGAAAAAATACCATGACCTGTCTTCTAAGATGATTTGTAACCTCAAAAACCACAGAGTGACTTTTGACCGAAGATCATTAACTAGAGCTGAGTTTGATTAAACCTCAAGTGGTTAAAGTATATTTCCAATTGCAGCGGCGCTTTACCCACGCAGGGCTTGTTATGTTGCGTCACTACGCCTCACTACACTGATCCGGCTGCTGATTTTTATCTGTTTGTTTCTGTTCTCTTACTCATTTGTACTGTTAAATATGTAACCTTTGGCTTCATCTTTCATAGCAGCAGAGATCCTTGGCTTTGACTTGACCAGAGATCATTATTCCTTTGTTACACTTCTGTAAGGAAGGGAACCACAAAGGGCATATTTACACATGCCAAATGCAGACTGGGTGATGAGATGCTTTGTTTTTGGTCTGGATGGATGCATATAGACTCCACTCTTTCAACCAGTGATAGATTTTAAGCCTATAGGCCCACCCCTTAAGCTCTGGGCCTCACTGCTTTCTGTAGCTGAAAAAAAAACTGGTGATCTGATGATTTTCCAGTACCAGTAGTCTGTGAAACTGTGATGGGCTACTCAGCAGGTGTTTGTGGAATAAAATGTCAGTGCACAAGGATGAATGCAGAGGGAGAAATGAATGGCATTAGACTCTAAAGGGAATTTTTAAAGATGGAATTAGTATTTAGTGGGAACAAATTACTATTTTATAATATTTTCTCTCCATATTAATTCCTGGGGTCTTTAAAAGAACACCAAGGGGGTAACATTTTAACTTTTAAAGGACGGCATCAGCCCACCTAAAATAGGTCTAGTGACACCACTGTATTCTCCAAGGTTCAGTTTTGGACTGGAGCAAATATCTAAGCGAGGTTTTTACACTAAAGTGATCAAAAAGGCATGGTTTTAATACTAAGAACCAGTTGTAACAACAAGCTGAGGAGCTTGTGTGTGTTTGTGCTCTTTTAAGGTGTATAAGAAGGAACTGTAAACATGATTCTCTGAGGATCCTTTAATATGCTTTGATTCTCTCAGATTGGCGCACCGATCTATAACTCGATATGAGTCTGACTGAAATCAAACCTTTATATTTTAAACAATGATTGGATGAGCTTGTTTCCTAAGGATGTTCAATATTGCTGGGTTGTTTAATAAAAATATACTTATAATATATCTACACTATATCTGCATTAGTGATGTACAGAATTGTCTCATTTAGTTTTAACAACACACATGCTACTGGTGGAATAAACATTGAACAACCTTTAGTAATGCTGCCACCCTCTGGATAAACTATGAAATTTTGTACACACATTTATCACTGAAGAAATTATTCTCCTGAAGAAAAAAATGTTTCATTTAAACTTGCAGATCAGGGATTTTAGTGCAGTGTTTTGAAAAATGACTTTTTTCCTTCTTTTTTTGTTGAAGTTTATGCTTTATTCAACACACAGTGCTTAACTTTAATAAGGAAAGAGAAAAAGTTACAGTTTTACAAATGCAGCCACTTCCATTGTTTGCTTAAACATCAACATGAGCAAGAATCTGCTGTTGTAAGTATCCCTTGCAGATGCTTTTTGGGGTAAGGGCTTCCTGGATAGGCATCCGACAGCAAGCCCAGACCGCAAAAAGACCTGAAAAGAACATGATTCCTCAGAACATTCATGGTTATCATCATCAAAGTATTGGACCAGCATCTGCAACACACACAGGTACAAATTCATGAGCTTTCAGACATATGAAATGTGCCATGGAATTTAACTTAATACCTTACTCTTTTATAATATCTTCAATGGATTAAAAAGTGGACCCAAAGTCAAATTCCTTTTCTATGTGGACACACCTTTTGGATAAGGCTGATATTGAACTTAAGGGCAAATTCAATGTAAAATTATCTGCTCAGTTGTTTTTTTGCCATTAAAGATAAGAGAAAAAAAGATTTAAAAATGTCTTGCAGATTAGGGCAAGTAAAAGGCGTGTACCTATTTTATGTGTCCATTCTTTTCTGATTTATAAATAGTAGCATACATTTTCACACTTATGTTCCCCAAAAACTGGGCTCTAAGTTCATATCAATTCTAAAAGTTATTGATTGCTTATCAATTACTTCAATACTATCTAAAGCAAATAGCCTCTTTCATGTGTTTTTCTGCTTAAAACAGAAAAACAGAAAAACAAAGTTTTAATTAAAAATAAAACAGTTAACATAATCTTAACCTCTTTAAAAATTTGAATTCATTTCAAGTGCTGTTTTAAATGATTCTGTTTTCTATTGATTAAAATCAACATGAGAAAGACTACACAATGCTTATATTACGTAACATATGAACAAACTCCAGAAAGATAAGGTAGATAGTCTCTGGAATCTCTCCTTGTTTCTTTGAGACGTCTCTTCTAATACTCAAAAGACTCCTTTAGTTCTGAACCTTGACTTAAATAATAAGGATTGTCCTGTGCTAGAGAAGTGAAAATCTACACAAGCTCATAATTTGATCACATCACCTTGAATCAAAATCAAGGAAGTTGGGCTGCATGATATAACAAAATCCTGTGATTTCAAAATAATTGCAAATTATTGAAATGATCAAATAAGTTATGATAATTTTCTTTTTTACTGTACTATTTACTGTTTGTCTTGAGAAATACTCCCAACAATCTGTGGCATTTGAAATCCTGGGCATGGTTATTTGTGTCAGATGTGAACACAATCTATGGATAATCCCTATTGATCAAAAAGAATACATTATTGGCATGCAAAGTATGAATCCATAACATTTGTATTAAACACATTGCTTTGAGAATGGTCAGTCGGGATTCACATTATCCACATTGATATTGAGATGATATTTTTTCCAGCCTTAAATGAGAGTATAGCCTCAAACTGTTTCTGTATAATTTTGTAATGGACACTGGGCATATGAGGTAAAGTTGGGTTCATGGGGTTGCAAGGATGCATTTAAGATGCTTGCTCTGTTCATAATAACTGTGGAATATCTATAATACAGATTCCTCAATTTTTTGGTTGAATCAATTGAAATTATTAATACAAGAGATGTTAAAAATCTTTCTGGAATCTAGCCGTCATAACTTATTATACATTAGGATTGTAACCTGGCATGGAATAAAAAGTATATGCACCTAAACACATTTAATTTTAAGGATAAATGTATTTCCAATATTATAACTCATATCAATTTTAAGCACAATTTCTGAAACTATCTATTGCACTTCTAGATTTAATCCAAAATCTGAAGCCTGTTGGTAAAAAAAAAAATAATCTCGTGTTAAAGCTTCTCAATTAAAATTTGTATTTATTTGTTTTATTTTATTTTATTTATTTTTTTTACAAAAACAACATTATTTATGCATGCGAGGCCATATACAGTCCCCTGGACTGTGTGTAACGCGAGAATATGTTTGGACAGGATTAACGTGGACCCCTTTAGCAGCTTCACGTGAGCTGTCCGTGGTCCTGAAAGCCTTTTACACACGCTGATGCACATACACGCCACATCCTGCCGGTAAACGCCCTGAGAACCCCACTCCCGCAAGCCCCTCACTCCCACCTCCCGTCGCGACATTGTGCATGTGTTTGCAAGCCACAAAAATAAAATATTTCCTTTCTTCAGGCATCTCTCTTGGGGGTTTTCTTGCAGAAGGGAGTTGCACTGTCAATTCCTCCTGCCTACACCTGGTCAGAAGCTGTAGGCTGCTTACAACCCACGGACAAATAGCGCTCATAAATAGTAGGAAACAGACACCTGATAAAGTCCCCGACTTGAAGGCAATTATACACTCTCATAGTGAAAGTTTTGAAAAATAAATAATCACTTATCAGAGACGGTCTGGTTGTGCGCGTCGGCAGGTCGCCAAGCTGCAAACAACCATGACGCGCAGAATCTTGAGCTTTAATAGCCAATCCTCTACTCACTTCAATATATAAAATCGATCAACGAATTTCTGTAAAGAACCATTCTTTATGGATTAACTCTAACTTACGCACAACAGGCATAATTAGGCGAAGGCTGAGTGATACATTTAATGAGATTGGAGACAAGGGCGAAAGTGTTCGTTACCTCAGTGCTTCTAGATGCGAGCGCCTGGAATAGGTCACGGCTGTGTAGAGAGACAGAGAGAATAAAATGCAAAAAACAAAATTTCATTAAGATATAGCTTGTGTTAGAGTGTCGCTCTATGCAGGGGAAAGCAACACAATCAAAGAAAAAGCCAAATAACCGATGCTACTGCGGTAATTCTACATCAGATCAAGCAAAACAACAAATGCTCACAAAAATAGTAGCTGCTCCACTCGTCTAGTATTTGGTAGACAGCATCCCTTGGATGCGAGACAGCGAAAAAGGGATATATATATATTAAAACAAATGATCCGTGTATACACACCTCCTTTACTATCGTTGATGCTCGAAGGGGGCGACGTGAAGGCACCGGGATAATTTTCATTTCTGCATTTTAATTTTTACCTACTATTTTCGAGGCTTTTTTCTTTTCTTTTCTTGGAGGAAATACACTTCGATTTTTGCACTCGTTTTCCGTCCTTTCTGTAGGAAATACTGCAAAAGCTCCAAATGGAAGCCACTCAATTCCTCCAGTCTGCGATTGACCCGCATTGACGTCATTGCGTCATTAGGTCTCCCCTGGAAACACGGGGCTCCCAAAAATAGCAACACATTAATTCAAGGCTGTGCTGGGGTTGGCTTGGCGGGGGAGACTATTTGTATCAATCCATAACCCCTCCTCTGATTCTAAGCAATAATACAGTCCTCCCTCTCGCTGCTTCTCTCTCAAGGACGAGCCGATCACGACTCACTGCTATTTTTGGAAAGCGAGAGAGAAAGGTAGAGAGAGGGAGAACGAGAGAGGTGGGTGTGATGAGAGGCCCGCACCTCTGCTCCTTTCTGGGCTGGCTGGGAAACAGAAACAGTACCGCTGGGATAAAAATAGCAAAGAGCGGACAGGAGGGAAGGCAAGACGCTGAAATAAATAAATAAATGTTTGACCTTCTTCTGTGGCTGATCAATTCACTTGCTCTTGAATTGTGACAATTTATTAATTCCTATAGGTCTTATAAAAAATTTATTATTTATTCATTGCGGTATAATAACGTCAGTTTATTCAACAGATCACTCCAAGGCCAATGGCATAACTATCTGTAAGCAGAGACTGCAGTTGCTTAGGGGGCCCCAACCTCTTAGGGCCCCATCAATGACACCTAGTTGGCCCACTACGCAATTGTGGTCTAGGACGTCTCTGCAGATGTAATGGTGCGAAAAATTCCTCTTAAACCGACCTGATGCTAGGTTGACTGACCGGACGTGATTTATACCCCAACACATGCCAGATTTCAACATGATGGTAAGCCGTTTAAACACGACAGCAATAGCAAAGCAGACTACTGGTACTTTTAATTACTATGTCATAGTTCATTACTGTGTATAGTTCATTAGATGGATGCTAAAAAATACACTCATATAATATGTTTCAAACCGCAATAAAGATCTTAAAAGAATGATGTATTTGAGTATTTTATTTTTTACAATACGACTTGGAATTATGGGTAATCCAGAGCGTAGATTAAAACCATAACCGTTACAAACAATGTGCGATGGATACAAAAAAGAAGTACTTAAGCGGATTCCAGAAAAGAAAAAGCAAAGAAGAGATGCTGGAAGAATGGAGAAAACTTCCCTAAAGGGAAGTTAGGGGTGGGGGTGGTGGAGGTGGTGGTGGGGGGGTTGCACTTAATATGGGGGCCACCTATGTTGCATAAGGGCCCATTGTTGTGTTGTTTCGCCATTGTCCAAGGCCCTCATATTTTCCCCATCAAGTTATATTTCCTTTCCACTAAACCAGTGGTTCTCAACTGGTCAGGTTTTGGGACCCTCTACCTTCATTTATGACAACATTAGGCCCTGTTTTTAACTTGGGCCAAATGTACAAATACAAGACTATCATCTGAGACAATGAGAATATCATTAGTGACTTTCACCAGAACTGTTGCAGTGCTAAAACCAGTTTGAAAATCTTCAAAAAATTTAACAATGATTTAAGTGGTCACACATTTGTTTGGCAGCTATTTTTTTTTTATCACAATTTAAGATGAAAAAGTAGGATTAGATATAGGCCATAATTGACCAAGTCATCTGGGTCAAGAGACAATTTTTAATTAATATCTTTATCTTTAATTACAGCTAGCTTAAAAGCTTAAACGAGCTGGTGAAAATTCTCAGTCATCCAGGTCATAGGCATTCCAAAAAAAAGTTAAAAACAAACCACTGGAATTTGCCTTAACATCTCTTAGCCAGAACAAAAGCATCACCATATTACCAGAGGACAAAGGTAGATGCACCATGGTCCTCAACACTTCAGACTACCATGACAAAATTCTCACTCTACTGAATAAAACCAACACGTATCAGTCTTTTAAAAGAGATCCAAACAACACCAACAAAAAGAAAATCACAGACTGCCTTAAACAACTAAAAAAAGACAACTATTCATCTTATTTCAGATTATATCCAGGGGAACACATTCTTTGCTTATATGTCCTGAAAATAATGTGGGCTACATTAATAATTGGCTATCCTTTTGGGGAAAGCCTGGTTTGATTGAGAGAGACGGCACCCATCCCACTTTGGATGGATCAGCTCTTCTTTCTAGTACGGATGGAACAGTTTATGAAAACCGTCCGAACCGTTCGGTATGACTGTCTCGTTTTGGTTCGCGTGTGTGTCGTTCGGTTCATGCGCTGCTCCTTTTTCTCATAGGCGAAGCGTTTACACTCCCGAGCAGAAGGTGGCGGTACTGCGACCAAAGCCAACCACCAGTAGTAAACAAGAAGAAGAAGAAGCAAAGCAGCGTAGCCGGGTGTAGCAGAAAAAAATCAGTTGTTGTGGAGAATTGTGTGGGTATGGCGAGTGGGAAAGAACAGGAGTTGGAAGACGCGCCAGCAGCACTTTATAGGTCTGCTGTATGGGACCGCTTTGCATTTAGAGTGACCTACGATGACGGCGGAAAGAAAGTTGTGGATAAAAGTGCAACAGTGTGCAAGCATTGTGCAACACGTTTTGTTTATGCTAACAGCAACATGACCAACATGTCATGCTAACCCTGAAATCCCACATATTCAGCTCCGCTATGCTCCAGACCGCCTGCACAAAGCAAAGCCTACAGCCTCCACTGACTCCCGTCCGCCCCGCTCTGAGTTCCTTGTAGATCGTAGAGGGCATGCGCGAGATGATTAAATCAAAGCAGCAAAACATGCGGAAATGATCCATGGTTTCCGCGAATCATTCAAAATAATTACAATTCATTAATTTTTTGGGGATTTTTTCATTAATTAATTATTAATTTTTAAAATTTTTCATAATTTTTTTTTTTTCGGTGTGACAATAAAAATATACCGAACCGAACCGAAAACCTTGACCACGAAACCGTGAACCGAACCAAGCCATGGATTTTGTGAACCGTTCCACCCCTACTTTCTGGAAATGTGGCCAAATTTATTAGTCCTCCAAAACCCTGAGAACCCAGGGTGCAGACCAGGGAGCAGAGTCGTAGTTTAATACACGTCTCTTCAGCTTTTCTACTGTTACCTGCTCCTTCCTCCATCAAGACAGTGTCTTGCCCACTATCAAAATCTAATAATTTAGAAAAGAGTCCCAAAGAGGTAAATCATGATAACCTATTCTAATTCAAATAAAAATAAATTAATAATAATAAGTTAAAACAATTAAATGTGGTTTTAGTTAACCTAAGATCTCTTTCCTCAAAAAGTCTGCTAGTTAATGACTTGATTTTTGATAATCATATTAATTTGTGTTGCCTTACAGAAACTTGGCTGCAGCAAGAGGATTATGTGAGATTATATGAGGCAACTCCTTCTAGTTATTTAAATTTGCACATACCCAGACGTTCTGGGCGAGCAGGAGGAGTGGCAGCAGTCTTTCTGTCTGACTTACTGATTACTCCAAAGGGAGTTAATAATTACAACTCTTTTGAACATTTAACCCTTAGTTCCCCTCATTCAAATTGCAAAGCAAGAAAACATCTTCTTTTTGTAACTTCGTATTATCCATCAGGTCCTTACTCTGAATTTTTTTTTATGAATTTTCAGAGTTCCTCTCTGATTTGGTGTTAAATATTTACAGGGTCATCATAGTGAGGGATTTTAACATCCATGCTGACATTGAAGGTGATAGCTTAAGAACAGCCTTTATTGCTATCTTAGATGCTTTTGACTTTTTTCAAAATGGGAATAGTCCCACATATTCTCGTCTTCCTACTGTACTGCCTTAGACAAAAGAAAAATGTTAAAAATGGAAAGCTGGCACCTTGTTTTAGTGGAGAGCTGGAGAGAAAATCGCGCTCCACAGGCCTACAGGAATCCTACCTAGTGTGGAAAAATTTGTTTACTGCTGTATAAGAGGACCCTTTGTAAAGCTAGAGCAGCATATTTCTCCTTGTTAATAGAGGAGAATAAGAATAATCCTAGATATCTTTTTAATACAGTTGCCAAACTCACCTAGAGCCATAGCTCTGTTGATTTTATGGGATTCTTTATAAATATGATTGATCTTATTAAAAATAAGAAATAATAGATCATTAACTCTCCTCTACCTACAATTGGTTTATCTCTGGAAGATGAGGGAGCATCTCAGGTTGCTATAGAATCTGAACCAGGTCAAGACTGCTTTGATCCAGTTGAACTTTCAGAGTTAGCAAAACTATTTTCTTCATCTAAGCCTTCAACTTGTATGTTAGATCCAGTTCCAACTAGGATATTTAATGAAGTATTCCCTTTGATCTTGTCCTCCATTTTAGAATATAAAATATATAATATAAAATGATATAAAATCCTCCTTCTCACATATAAAGGCTTAAATGGCCAAGCTCCATCTTATATCAGAGGTATGATTATTCCTTATGTCCCTAACAGAGCACTTCGCTCTCAATCTGCAGGTTTACTAGTGGTTCCTAGAAGTTCTACAAGTAGAATGGGAGGCAGATCTTTTAGTTATCAGGCTCCTCTTCTGTGGAACCACCTACCAGTTTTAGTCTGTGAGGCAGACACCCTTTCTGCTTTTAAGGGTAGGCTTAAAACTTTCCTTTTTTCATAAAGCTTATAGTCAGAGTGGCTCAGGCTATCCTGGGCTATCTCTATAGTTATACTGCTAGGCTTAGACTTCTGGACACAAGGACTACCATTTTCATCATTCTTCTTCATTCTATCTCTACTCTCCCACTCTGCAGAATCTGTTAGTTTATTCTCTAACTTATGCTCTGTCTACATTTTCTCATAGTAGCTTCATGTGGTCTGCTCCTGTTTGGCTGTGACACCATGCTGGAGAGAAATATCAGCTGTGCAGCTGCCATCAACACCTTTGTTTAAAGAAGTTGGAGATCAGCCTGTTTTTCATTGTAGTCCTGTTTCTCTGATTGTGACTGGCTGGATGTGCTCTATTCATCCTCTGACATAGGATTTGGCTCAGAGCTCGTCTGCCTGGCTGTGTTTTTCCTGGACTGGGCTGCCTTTTACAGTTGCTATTTTTATCTTTGCTTCTGTCTCCTTGAACCCCAGTCAGCCTGTGCAAATGGCCGCTCACACTGAGCCTGGTTCAGCTGGAGATTTCTTCCTGTTAAAAGGGAGTTTTTCCTCTCCACTGTCGCTAAAAGCATGCATTGTGTGAGGGATTGCATTTGACTCTATGAGTCGATGTAATCAACTTGTTTTCATTATATAGAAAACTTTGAGTCAATTTGACTGAATGATCTGGTGAACTGTAAAGTGCCTTGAGATGACATGTGTTGTTAATTGGCGCTATATAAAAAACTGAATTGACTGCCAGAAATTCACAAGGAAGGAATACCACTCACAACCATTGTCAGCAGCTTTAACTCAGTAACATACAACATTGCTAAACAGCTTAGTAATATTTTAACCCACCTGGTGGGAAACACGCCACATCACATAAAAAACTCCAAGGACTTTGCAAGCAAAGTCAAACACTTAAAGATGGCGCCCGAAGAAACTCTTGTCTGGCCTTTTGATGTCACTTCACTTCTCACTTGCAAACCTATGTCAGAAGCAGTGAAAACAGTCAGGAAACGTCTTCCTAGCTTTGGGCATTTTCAGAGGAACACCACCAAGTCACTAGTTTAGAGATATGGAGGACACATTCGTCAAAATCCAGTTCAAAGAAATGGAAGCTTTCAAAAGACACATCAACTCGGTGGACCAAAACATCAAGTTCCCTAGAGAGGATGCCAAGGAAAACAAGCTACCTTTTCTGGACTGTTTGGTGAGCATGGAAGGAGATGGAAACCTCAACATTGAAGTGTATAGGTAACCCACTCACCTAGACTGATATCTTCTTTTTGACTCACACCACCCACTGGAACACAAGCTCAAAACCGTACAACACCAGGCCTAGCATCCCAACTAAAACAGAAGGAAAGCACAAAGAACAAAACATCAAAGATGCTCTCCAAGCCTCTGGATACTCTAACTGGGTGTTTGTCAAATCAGTAAGGAAATCCAAAAGACATGCAGCAAAACATAATGGTGAGAAGATTAAATGCAAAAATATTGGCATCACATATGTTGCTGAAGTCTCTGAAAAACTCAAGAGGATTTTCTCCAATCATAAAATCCCAATAATTTCAAACCAAACAAGACCCTTAGACAGAGGCTGGTGCATCCTAAGGACACAACTCCCAAACCTAAGATGACCCGGGTGGTGTATGTGGCTCAGTGCAGTAAGGAATGCTCTGATCTTCATTTTGGAGAAACCTAACAATCTCTCCACAGACACATGGCTCAACACAGGAGAGCTACCCCCTCTGGACAAGAGTCTGCTGACCACCTTTACCTTAAGGACAAAGGACACTTGTTTGAGGACCAGAATATTCACATTTTGGACAAAGAAGACAGATGGTACGAAAGAGTTGTGAAGGAAAACATTTACGTTAATAGAGAAAAAACAACCTGAAAAACAGGGGGATGACTCAGGTTTTGGCTCTCAAAAACCTGTAACACAGCTTTAGAGTTGATTCCTTCCCAATATCATCTCAATGATCACCGCCATGCAGGTGGTCAAAAAATTGCCTCTGTTAAGCCAGGCTAACAACAACCCTCATGACTCTACATTACAGATAAATGGGCCAGTTTTGGGTTAATTTGCATGCCAACAACGACCTTAACGACTCCTCATTACAAAGGGGTGGACCTATTTTTGGTTTCATTTGCATGTTTCCTAAGCCATAACAAGGCTTTGTTGGGCTATTCTATAAAAGCCTGGAGCTCAACACCACTCCAGTCATTTTGAATTGAGAGAGCTTTCTGGATGGGAAAAGAACCTTCTTCAAACATGGAAAACAAAGTCCAGCGGTTTGTTTTTAACTGTTTTTGGAATTAAAAGCCTGAGGTACAAATCCCTGTAACAGGGATAGGTTAATCGTATCTAAAATGAAGGTGGAAATCAGAGGGAATACTTCCTTAAATCACCTGGTTGGAACTGGATCTAATGAAGACAATAGTTTTGCTAACTCTGAAAGTTTAACTGGATCAAAGCTGTCTAAACATGGTTCAGATTCTTTGGTCAACTCAGATGCTGCCTCACCTTCCAGAAATAAACCAATCATATTTAGAGGGGTGTCAATGGTCTTATTATTAATAGAATCAATCATATTTATAAAGAATCCAACAAAATCATTACTCACAAGAACAAGGTGAATGGACGATACAACAGAGCTATTGCTCTGGGTGAATTTAGCCACTATATTAAAAAGGAATGTACACCTATTCTTTTTCTCATCTATTAAGGAGAAATGTGCTGCTCTTGCTTTCTAAAGGGTAATTTTATAAAGCAGTACATTTTTTTTAAGACTAGGGAGCAGAGATGTGGGATCTGGAGTCAACAAGGCATCTCAACAAGGAGTCAAAAAGCGATATCCACTAGGAAGGATTCCCTGTAGTCCATGTAGAGCGGGATTTTCTCTCCAGTTTCCTAGCATTTTGCTTGGAAAGTGGACAGCTCTGGATTAAACCAGTGAGCCAACTTTTTTTTAAAGGTTCTTATTTTTGAAAAGGGCTATGTTGTTTAAGGCAGTACAAGCAAACTAGTAATCCAATCTACAAATCATAATATTTTGAAGGGTAATAAATGAAGTGTTAGCCCCCTGCAGTATTGTTCAGTGATACAGAGGAGATAGAAAGTGGAACAGATTATTTAAAATGTATAACTGCCTTCTCTGCTAAAGACCTGCTAAAGGATTTTTCTTTTTTTTTTTTATCAAAGGGGGCCTTATTTTTGGGGAGGAGAACTCTATTGAAGTAATTTTCAAATTTACTAAAAAGTGGTCAAAGTGGACAGGGTTTTAAAGAAATACTGTTATTCCTTCACATTAAATACCATTTCTCAGCACAAGGTCCAAAGTAAGAAGATGAGATTGTGTGAGACTATTCATATTTTAAAGAAAGCAAATAAAGTCTGAGATAGCATTAAAGGCTGCATTCAAGCTTTCATCTTATGCCGGGGTTGACCACAGAACAGGGTCATACACAGGGCCCAAAAAATACTGAGGTCAAGAGTCAGTTACTTCTAGATGGTTTCATCGATGTGCTCCCCAGAAAATGTTTTTAATTCCATTATTTAAATCTGATCATTTTCAGAGTCTTAAAGATGAAAAGCAACATTATTAAGACTTTTGAATAGGCTCTCCGGTGTATTTCTCTGGCTGTTCTGGCCATTGTGAGGCTGCGCGGCATGTATGAGGGGATCTGCATATCTATCAACACTCTTAGATGTTATGTGATCGCAAACTGGATGTGAACCTTGCACAGCATCGCAGGCTGGCTGCCATTCCGCGAATCAGAGGTGAAATGTAATAATCTGAGATATAGTTATAAACTGGATTCCGATGGAAAATCCAAGAATGGAATTTTCATTGTGAGAGTCCAGCAAAAACACCCAAACCTAGAAGAAAAATCAGCCATCAGTCTGACCCAAACAATTTTTTTATTTCAGAAATTTGTCCGTATCTACTCAACTCAGACCGAATGGTAGGATGTTGTGTAACCATGACACCCCCTTCCTTCTCTAAAGGGAAGGTCCTCTTGAAATAGTTTTATTTTACTGTATATATTTATTTTAAAGATAGGGGTAATGGTTTGATATCATGTGAACCTGCACCACAGTGCTACAGCCATGCACATAGGGCATCACTGTGTTGCCATAGAAACAACTGCTTTCCCTTGCGGTTGGAGGGTAGAGTGAGTCCCATTCTGGTTTATACACCCCACCTTGAATCAAGGCTCCTCCCAAAGCTGCAAGTGGGACTTGATTTGGAGTAACACTCAATAGTTAAGGATTGGTGCTGATGGTGCTGTTTGGGATTGGGGCATCAGTGTCTGAAATGCACTGGCTCAGTCTGGAGGTTCTTCCACTTTGCGTTGCATGGGAGCATTGGAAAACTCCAACATGGAATTAAAATGCTGTACAAATCTGTCAAGATCATATTTTATCGGCTGAGATCTCTTTATTTTATTCTTTTAAGCTTTTAGTATTGGTGGAGCATGTTATTTTTCAAAATCATACACCTAAAATATTAATGATATTTTATATATATTTCCAGTTTCTCTTGTTGTTGAATGCAACAGCTGGGAATATGTTGTTCAGCTGCTGTGTTGAGGTATCAATTGTTATTTCACAACCCCATCATGTGATGCCCAGCCCATAGGCCAAAACAGGGCCAGATGTTTGAAGCTGAAAAAAAAAAAAGATAGGTTTGAAAAAAATTTTTTGCAAGTCTAAAAAAAATAAGTAGTTTTCTTTTTGAACATTTATTCTT
>NW_015150697.1:865390-867923 GCF_000732505.1 Cyprinodon variegatus
ATATATATATATATATATATATTTTTTTATTTTTTTTATTTTTATTTTTTTCAAGAAAACCTTTTCTTTCAGGGTTACGTTTTTTTTTTGTTTTTTTTTATGGCCCGACTTTACTTCCAAGCTCTAGGAGTGTCATTCCTAAACTGCCGATGCCATCTGCTGGTTATCAAATAAATATGCTTGAAAGAAAGCAGTTTTATCTGCATTGCCTCTGAACATGTATAGGGGGTCTCTTAATTTACAAATTGCTGCAGTTTGGTATAATAATTTTGTATTTGGAGTCTTGGAAAAAGCAAAGCACAGATATGATTTGAATCTTTCTCTACTTGCTTTTTCACTAAAGAACTATTAGGAAAAGGAAGATAAAATACCATACGTGCTCCTTCGTCTTCTGCCGACTGATTAAAGCTGTACTTCTTTTGAAAGTCGAGGATCTAAGAAAAATGAGAGCAGAAGAGAGCTGAATGATTTCAGAGCAATTCTTGTCAGAAAAGGCTGCAGTGGGCTTCTTAAACAGCAGGTGGCATGAAGAAGCGTGATCTGGCTGGCATCTTGTTTCAGCGGATTTGAAGTTAATTGTATGGCTTATGCAAGGGTTTTCTGATGGCAACACACCCAAAATCATAAAAAAAACTGATAACTATATCTTTTTGTAAATATGTGAGCTTATTTTTGCTGTTATACTTGTCCATATTTCATACTTTTTGTTCTACTATTTTTGTAAATCCTACTCATGCTGTTTAATTCAACAGAAAAAACCCAAATGATTTAGAGAAAGAAATAATATATGAATAAATTTCAACAGCTAGTTGTATATGTGTGCATACACTCCAACTAATGATCTGATGAAGCATCCTTTGGTCTAATTTTTCATATTTGCTTTACTCTACTTTACCTAATCTATCAGACAACTCTTTTCCACAACCCTCTTAAAGGAGATCCTGCATGGTTCCTGTTAGAATTTGTTATTTGGTTCTAGCTAAGTCACAGGAAAACCAATTCCTGTAGAAAAAAAAAAAATTTATTATGCATTTTGACAGACACCTGAAGCCTTTGGAGCATAACCGAATGGCATTTACAGTCTTCCTATTTTAATATGCTTTGATAAAAAAAAAAAAAAAAAAACATCCCTGTCTCCGCTATACAAGAGTGACACCAGATTCTAATGATGACAACAACATTCTGTATAGTACACTGTTTATGTTGCCTAAATTTCCTCCTTTGTGATCATTCCAGGGGCTTGCATTTTAATTGCAGCATTTTGCACCCATATGGTTCAAGTGCAACACAGTGGGGTACCTTGGGAGGCATCAGTGAAATCACCATGGGAGAAAATAACATCAGCAATATCTATCCCTAGTCTCAGAAGAGCAGACGCTGGCATCCATTACAGCTCCTGACGGTAAGCAGTTTAGCTCAGCTGGCTGTAAATCACAGCCACACAAAACACAGGCTCTGTGGTAGCTTTGTGTGAGGTTTCATTTGGGTATGTCCCTGATTTATCAGGTGTACGATTTTTCGCAAGGAGTGAAATCCCTATGACTTCACCTTGCTAAGTTTCTATTCACTGAGTTTCTATTGATTAAGAACTGATCAAAAGAACAAGCTATTCTTGCATGTAGCTTCAGGTCTTTAATGTTTGTAAAAGGGTGTATGTCTCTTTAACAGCTGTATAAAGGCACTGCAGGGAGGCATACACTGGTTCATTTTCAATTAGCCTGAGACTCACATTAACAAAAGATATTAAAGAGGAGGGTAATGCTTTGCACAAACCAATAGTCTGTGAAGGCTGGAATCTGCTGAGTTTGCATTGCCTTTTAACACACAAATGCACATCAACAAACAAGAGTTGCTGTTTCAAATTGAAAATCAAAATTACAATAACCAATGTTTGTTGGGTTAGGGACTTTAAATGGCTCAGTGTTTTCAGTGTTTGAGGCTCTGTTTATTTTATTGAGTTTCTCTCTTAAGGTTTCTAGGAAACATGATGTAGAATCAGTAGGGAACATAATCAAACAACCACAGCACATAGCAAGTAGAACCTCTCAGCAAAGTCACATGTGAGATGCTGGTCATTTCAAAAACAACCCTTCACAGGCTCAATGTCTTACAGTGTTTTCAAATAAAAAAAAATGCTTTCAAAGCAGAAAACAACTCTGCTGGTAGTGGTAGCAAACGGGACAGGAAGCAAAAGGATATAGGGCTGTGTATGTTGGCTACCTAGGTTTGATTTGAACCATCAGTTAGGAAATAATCAGTGATGTAATAAACTTAACTAATAGTAGATACACAGTGGGAAATTCAAAACTAGGAAATACATAAACAAAAGAAATTTCAATTTATGTATATCTGTATATGCCATGTTGTATGCATTTAATCTTTCATTTTGACAACTTACTTATATGATTTTAATATCACTCATATTATGTATGTTTTGTTCATAATAAGCAAGTACTTTGTCTTTGCTGAAGGTTTTTTCCTTTTTTTTTACCAACATGGACAATGACATGTTACAGCCCCTGGATTTTATATT
>NW_015150697.1:867941-870370 GCF_000732505.1 Cyprinodon variegatus
CTCATCTCTTAGATTTTAGGTGATAGGACACGCAAAGTTGGTCATAGAAGTTGAAAGAACAGCACGCATGGGGTTTAAAAATCTTTTTTTTTTTTATTAATTATCAAATGAAAAGGGTTATATTAGGCTACATTCTTTTACAGAATTTCCCACTCAATTATTGACATAATTCTAATAATTATCTGAGAAAAAAAATGTTTACTCAGATACAATAATCTGACTGAGCTTTGGTCATCTTATGAAGAAGGATATACATAACATGTTACTGTTAACCAAAGTGTCTGTAATTAGTTTTCTCTGACTACTTTCCATTGTTCTAAGTAAGGGGGAACGAATGCTGCCCATGCAGAACAGGGCTGAATACTGTGCCATAAAGGGTGTATGATGAACTGTTCTCTCTTTGCAATGATATGAAAATAAAGTGCTGACTGAGTGAAATCTGTCAATCTCCATTAATTTAACTAGGGTGAATACTGTAGTTGAATACTTTTTTTCCCACTACAAAAGCTAACACCCTCTAGTTTCTGAAAAAATAAATAAAAATTGGGTGAATAAAAGACAAAATCGCTTCAAAGCCATACGGAAGTCTTTATCCATGGCCTCTCCGAACTCTTTCCACGCCCGAGTTTTTGCCTAAGCGACCAGCCGAGCCACCTGCCGCTTTGACTGCCAGTACATATTAATTGTTTCTTGAGTCCCACAAGCCAAAAAGCCAAGCTCTCGATTTACCGGTCAAGAATGGATTTATAAAACTGCTTGTGGACGCCTTCCCATGCTGCTATATCTGTCTTAATTGTGCTTTGGTGCTCACTGTGGTGGTTGAATTGTGGAGAATCTAAGCTTTCCAGTGATGTCTAACATGATAAAATTGGTAAAAATTGTACCATTGTACATTTCATGCATCTTGAGTTATTTGTTGTAAACCTTTTAAAACTTTTTGCAGGCAATCCTGTGGGTTTGGAGAGGATATTATAAAAGAAAGTATAATGTGACTAGAGACCTTTCAGAAACTGACATTGAACCAGACACAATGTGCATTTGATGGTTTATTTAAAAGTTTATGACATAATCAAGAATACTGGCAAGAAGACTGGTAGCAGCCAGTGACAAGCTGGTGCAGGCTGTTAGCAGTTGGATGATTGTCGGCTTGCTTGAAGCAGGGTTTCCGCTATTAGATTGTGTCTAACAGGCTGAAAGCCAAGTTTGATCAGACCTGTGGCAGGTTGAACAAACTGGTTCAACAGAAAACAAATCAGAACGTTACCAGAGCCAGAAGCCGATGAGAATCCATTGAGGACAACTGACCTTAAGAACACAGTAGCATATAAAAGCAAGCGGTACACACCAGTGACCAGTGAAGGCCCACATAGAAACTCTGATGCACAATTCCACTGGGGTAATCCTACTATGGGCAAGTATGAGACAATCTGGCAAAGATCGTAAGAGAGAGGCAGTTGCATTTGCTTACTTTAATTAACAGGATGGACAATTAGTTTTTTGATGCAGTAAAAAGCTTAACCCAGAGATTCAACAAGTGGATCTAAACAAGCAAAATGCTGTTTGTTGCAGTATGTAAACTTTCCTGAGCCAACACTTGAGTAAGTAGATAGAAAAGACCTGCATGATGAAAAATCTTGCAGTTCTAGATATTTGTCTCAACAGATACATTCCAATATGATTTAGTTGCAATACCTACCTGCTGAGTGGAATAAAAAAAAAAACAGGTTCTACTGAAACAGCATAATTCACTTCTTAACAATACTATGGCAATATTATAAAGTATTCCTCATTCAGGCATTGACTTCCCCCACTGATATGCAACTATTGATAAAGTTGCATCACTCAGACGAAAAAAGGGAGAAGGGATATCTCTTTCTAGCAGCTGACAGAAAATATTTAGTATTCTCTCTAGCAATGTGGATAATGACATACTAGCCTCTAAACTAAAGTTTTAAAAAACAAACAAACAAGAAATCTTGGCTTGAAAACCCTAAGTGCATCAAGTATAGAACAAAAAGGGAATGTGTGTTCTTTCAAAACTCTGTTTATTTTTTTGCAATTCTACTGAGGATATTCCTGCTAGTATAAATAAAAAGAAAACTCCATTTGACTTTCAGCAGTATTAAAGTTGTGAAGGCAGGTTAGTGTTTCAATTGATTTTAGGCCAGGGGTAAAGGCTTTGAAAGCCCTATCTGCTCATCACTTGTTTTGTGAAAATTAATCGATACAGGGCTTTTACAAAATATGGAGACAAGGTTGAACTGGTGCAAATAAACCTGGTACTGTTTAGATACTTGAATTATTTGACTGTAAAGTATTTGGCACGGACTTAAACTGTCTTTGTTGTAGTGGAATTTTTTTTCAAATATCAACAAATCTATGTCTGTCTGTCTGTCTATAAATGCATGTATATGTCTGAAAAATTTGTT
>NW_015150697.1:870380-887850 GCF_000732505.1 Cyprinodon variegatus
TTGTTGACCTTCCACCGACCTAAGATTTTCTCTACTTATCAACAAACTTACTTAAATGTCTGACCTGTCAACAACAAATAAGAATAATTGTATTAACAATATCTTTACAGAATAAAACAATACTAAATGCACTTCAGAAATAATATTTATTTATTTTTTTAACAACATAATTCCACAGAGGGAAACCTGCTATAGATGTTAAATCTTACAGAAATTCAAAATTAAAAAATAATGCTCACCCCAGCCAGTGTGGGAAAAGTTGAGAATCTTGAGACTGAATTAAACAGACGCATTTTTAACAGTTTATTATTTTTTTTGAGAGATTCATACACGTTTTAAAATCTGTCAAAATAAACACCTCACAAAGCTGTCACATTTTTACATTAGCTTCTTTTTTTTCTGTTGTTTACCTTTTATTCCCTAACATAAGCATTACTGCTCAAATCAACTACAAGTGCCTGGAGAAAAATGTCTGTGTGATCCAATTATTCATTCCCCTGCATCTTTGTATGGGGTCTGGAGTCTGCAAGTGTATTTGTGGATGCATACAAAGTACACACAACTGAAAATACAGCTGCTGTTCTGCCACTGTCATCACACTCAGAAGGGATAAGAAACCAAAACAGAGAACAGATTGTACAAGAATCACCCTTAAGGTTCTGTTTGTGTGATGGAGACTGTCGTAAGCATGCAGTTGCAGCCTTTGTCCTGTGTGAGGCAGCAGAGATATAGCCGCTTCTCCTTCATGGCAAACACTGCTGCATCACTGACACAGATAAAAACTTGCACACAAACATGTTCGACGCTCCCCTTGAGAAATTCACTGGGGCCAAAATGTTGGGCATGGATTTAGAATGGACACAACAGATCACTGGCAGGTCAAGTCACTTCATTTTAAACGGACACAGATGGTGATGGAGCATAAAGTATGTGGATGGATAGAAGGATTGCGTGACCAAGGAATGGCATTTGTTATGAAAATTCCTCTTGTATGGAAGAAAGGGATCTTATTCTACTTCAATAAGCAATTGCTATTTGTGGCACCTTCATGAGAAGGGATGAATGTCTGCGTGCAGCTGATTGATGGAGAAATGGAAATAAGGTTTGGAACTCATTGAAGCAAGACAGAGTGAGCATGAAGCAATCACTGTCTTGAAGCACCCCTTAAAGGATAAATATGTTTTTGTCCTTGGAAAGAAAAGCAAGTATCGTCTCTTTCATGTCTGGATTGAATGGAGACTGTTCTGTGAAGTCATTCATACAGTAATCCTTCAAGAATTCATCACAGAGGTATTCTCTGTCAAGAAATTTTCGCTTCATCTCAGAAACCATTGCTGTCCTCCAAATGGCCCAGGATGAGTGACAGGCCACACATTGCTACCTAGGGCCCTAACAGGTGGTGCATGATGATGTGTTTCTGCCAGACATGCACACCCAAACGTGCATGTGCAGAAAGAGAGGCCAGGCGATGAAAAACACCTGCAGTCTTGACAGCTGACACCTAAATTATAAATATTAAATAGTAAATTAGGCATGCTAAATATGCAGCATGCTAATTAGGAAGAGGCGCAGCAGTGACTGTTGTAACAGTGGGACTCATTGGTTTTCTGGCATTGTGTTCTTATAAATAGATTCATGAGACAAAGTGGCCCGCTAAAGGTCTGTAATCCAAGGAAGCATGTGGGAAATAATAATACTATCTGAATTCTGGTGACCGTTAATGAGGGAAAAAAAACATATATACAGTTTGTTTTTTATGCTATTGCCCTCTGCTGTCTCCAGTCTTATATGCTTCTAAAAGCCCTGGGAGCATATAAAATCTCAACAGCAGCTTAGATTGCTAAAATCTAAATAATCCATGGTATGTTTTGTCTTCATATAAATGATTTAATGCTATACTTATTCACATATACGCATTTGTAAATCTCACAGAAACCTTCAGATTTACAGGCAGATCTACGAAAAATGTGTTTGAGAACAAGTTGTACCAAATAAAAGTTTTTTTTTAATTTATTGTTTTATTTGAATTACTAGTGTGAATTTATCATTTTCCCTAATGGGATCATATGTAAGCTCTGAAGCACATAGCTCTTTAAAGAATACCCTATGAGTTACAACAAAATCTTAATTACTTTTTGAGATGGGTAAATTTTATATTTTTTTAATCTAACTTTGATAGGAAAACTTTGAAAATATGCTGCCTTAATACAAGGTAGTCAATGTACAGCTTGCATAACAGCGTTAATTTATTATGTTGGAATACAGCCTGGTGCCCCAGTTTCAGAATGGAGAGGATAATACTCAGCTTTAGTATACCACAGTACATTTTGTTATTCATGCTACCTTCAAGTAACAACTAGCAGTACTCAGGCAGTGCAGAGCCATGGCATCACCATTCTTGGCTGTAATCGAGACACACTAGTCTTCAAAATCCTCACCTGGTTCCCACTACGTAAACCAGAGACCATCTAAAACCAAATAAATGTCTCTTGTCTCAACGCATCCTCCACACGACTCCCATAATCTATGTGTAGCAATTTATGCCTGTTTGTTGAATACGATGCTTGCCACTGTTGTATTTCTGAGCAATATATTGTGAAGCAGAAGGTTAAGTGATTATTAAAAAAAAAATAAAGGCGGAGCCTCGTTGTCTTCATGTGTTTGGCCAAAGCAGGGCAGTGTGGCTACCAGTTAAATTAAGAATGATGTCTCCTGTCTCCTATGTATTTATAAGTAAGTTAATACTTCTGTAAAGTTGTATACAAATGATGATGACGAAGAGGCCAGAGATTCCTGTGGAAATAATAGGAGATCTGCTGAGGAAGAACCAACACTGTTTCATGGGAGCAGCACATCTCTCCTCATTAGGTTGAAACAGACATGCAGAAGATAAATAATTTGAAGCATAAGAAGGAATCTTTGGGTCAAAGAGGAAATTATGTCTGTTGTTAAGGGGCCAAGATTGAAGGACGTTGAACTTGTTCCTAACCTAAACCTAGAAGACTGTGCTCAGTTCATTGGCTCTGTCCAGACTACTGTCTGTCCAAACCTCCTTCTGCTTGAAACGGTGTTATTTTTTTCATGTTGTATTTTATCTTGAGTTTAAATCGCTTCTGTATTGTCTACTATACAGTAATTTCCTAACTTCCCTTTTTTCTCTCTCACTAAGCTGTTGCCTGGTAATCCAGGGTTGTTATTAGGAAAAGCTGTTTTGGTTGAAATAGTTTGTACAAATAGAAGATCTGCTTCCCAGAACCACTATTTTACAATTCTATATACAGGGTGCCTCTGAGAGGGGATTCAGATTGTGAGCAGAAAAGTACAAGATTATGAGCTGATTTGCCAAGAGGTGATTCTTGTTAGAGACGTATTTTCATGAAACAACAGCTTTTTTAGTCATTGTCTTATTAATGTTATTATTTAGCCATTTTGGTTTAGGTGAACATCTTAGGAGATTTGATACCTTAACATGAACCTCCCATGTTTGCACTATGAACTGAATAGGGATGCATGAAAAATTTTAACTTGCCCTGCTTTAAAATTCTTTATAACTTTATTCCTGACTTGCATAGATATAAATCGTTTTTTGATTAAGTTACATGCAAGTTACATCTATTTTCTAATAAGGTGACTCCTAAAGTTTTGTGCTTTATCACAGAAACAGGTGGTCACATAATATTATCATTCATTAAAATATTTTTAAAAGCCATGCAACATGTTGTATACATGCAGTACTCTGTGTTTGTAAAATCACACTAAAATACATTGAAGTTTGTCGACGTTATGTGACAAAATGTGGAAAATATTAAGGTATTAGGGTTTTGTAAGGTATTGCCTGTCAACACATGAGTACATTCAATATAAATAAACTGTTCCAGAACTTCATGGTCACTAAGGAATGCTTTATTAACTGGGTGACCAAGACAGAATGATGAACATACACTTATATCCTTTTATGTCATATCATCTAGAAATTATATAAGTACCGGTAGTCAAAAATGCTGTAACTATACAATTAAGTATGAATGAATTTGTTTCTCAACACATTTACACTAAGATTTGCAACACAGAAGCTAAGCAATCAGGTCTGGGAAGATTAAATGAGAAGTCTCTGGCAGAGTTTCCCACACTTAGACTTGTGGGATGTTGGTGGCTTACCAGCTTCCCCAGAAAATCCTCTAAAAGCTTGGTCTCTCTCTTATCAGCACTCCAAGTAGTGCTAAGAGCCATGGGAAACATGTTTGAATTCCTTTATTTTTTTGACAGCGAGAGACTCAGCAGTAATGCAGTACAATAACACTCCAAAGGGAATTGTCTTCAAACAAATTTAACAAAAACCCAACCTTTGCATATCTGAAGGTAAGGTATGTGATTCAATCAAGTTTTCATATCTTGCAAATTTTAACATTGACAAGATCAATTTGGCTGAAACATCTACATTGAAAATGCTTGTATAAAGCTCATGAAATCGACTTCCTATTTTATTTCCCTAAATCTATTTGAAAATAAAAAATCACTGGAGCACTGCTGCAATGTGTATTACTATTTTCTCTATTTTAGAATATTACACTTAAATTTATGCTGATTTGTCCCTACATCATGTGTGGATGTGTATATTTTAGAAGGAAATAGGCTATTTCTTTCTGCAGTCACTCACAAATTGATAGCGTAACATTTTAATAAGAGTATATGGAACATACTTAAGCTTTGGATTTAAAATATTAAAATATTTTTAAAATATTTTACTTCAATGGCTACAATTTCATCTTACGTAATAATCTGATCTTAAATGGGTTACTACTTTAACATATCTTACCTCATGGGGTTCAAGGTTTTTGGTAATTCTGCTCATCAACTCTGGAACTGACTAATATCTGAACTAGGAAACATCACTCTCGCAGTTAAACACTGATCTAAAAGCACATCCGTTAGGATAAGTACATCTGATGTACACTTTTTATCAGTGATATATTATCTTAAATGTTAGAGCTGTTTTATGTTGATGGTCCTGCAAGATGCTTCTAAATAAATTCTATTACTATTGGTTTGTGTATTTACTGTCTTCAGCTAAGGCCAGTGACGTAACAGTTTGATAAGATAAACTCGGACGTACCTCTCTACAACAACACAGTTATTCCCATACCAGAAGAGCTATATGGCTCCTCCAGTGAGTTCTGGAGTGTCTCCTCCAATTGGGAGATACTTGAAAAAACCTTTAAAGGGATGTATTACGACATTGCCATTAAGATGCCACATCCACCTCAGCTGACTTAATAAGCAGCAATGGGAACAAAGAATTAGACCAACAAGGTTTTATTCGGTTTCCTGTTTAGATGTATAATACCTGAAGAATACAAGGGAAAAAACCCGCACACACACACACATGCAGACCCACACACCTACATACACATTCGTTCTGCCATTGTAGTGAGGACCATGTGTTCGCCAGTCGGCTCGGCTCAACAGCTCCCATTGACTTCCATTGATTTTCAGTCATTTTGAACCCTTTCTATGCCCTAACCCTAAAACTAACCCTAACCATTACCAATGCATACCTCACACTTACCCTAATCAATTGACACCTTAGCTCTAAGCCTAACCATTAGTAAAATAGCATGTGAGGCAAAATGTCCTCACTTTGCAACGACAGGTCCTCAATTTGATGGTGAAATTGGAAAAACGGTCCTCACTCTGAGGGCTAGACAGGTACACACACATACATGTTTGTATATATATCTATATTAAGACTTTACATAGATTTTCATTCCTTTTAGTTATTACATCTATACCTAACCTTGATATGTACCTTAAACTTAACCATGGGTAGTACCGTATATTCCTTATGCTAAAGTTAATCTGAAGTTAATCTACACCATACCTCTAAACTGACTCCCTGGCATTAAAAATGGGGTCTGCCACATTGGAACAAGCCTTTGGTCCCCTCAAGGCCTGTTGGTCCCCAGAAGGTTAGTAAATATTCCAAAAAATTAAGTAGGCAACATAAACAAGTACAGGACAAACAACCATTCATGCGTACACTCACATCTAAGGAAAATTTAGACTCGGCAATTAAGCCAACAGACTTTTTTTTTTTAACTGGGAGAGTAAACCAGAGTACCTGGAGAGAACCATCACATGCACATGTAGAACATGCAAACTTGATACAGAAAGAACCCTTTGAACCTAGGATTTTCTTGTTGCAAGGCAACAGTGCCCCACCGTGCAGCCTGTTTTCTCTCTCTCATTGAGGTGATCTTTTCTCTGATATTGGTATTAACTCAATGATCCAGCACTGTTGGCTTGTAGCATGGTCCAGGGTCTTTCTGCATGGAGTTTGCATCTTCTCTAATGGTACTTTGGTTTCCTCCCACAGTCTAAAAATATGACCTTAAGGTTAATTGTTATCTGTAAATTGTCCTTACGTGTGAGTGCATGCATGATTGTATGTCTCTGTGTTGCCCTGTTATGGACTGGTAACCCGTGTGGGGTGCACCCTGCCTTTGGCTCATAGTTTGCCGGAGATAGGCTCTATGAATTAAGTGGGAGAAGATGGTTGTAGATAAAACACAAATTGAATATTTTAAGAAATCATTAAGCGTGCAAATACTTTCTGTGGCACTAAATTGCGGTTTAGATGACTGGACTCTTAAAAGAAATTCTCCTTTTCTTGTCCAAGGAGAAATACTAAGATTAGCTTCAAGGCCTCTATATAACACAATGAACCATTTACTGAAACAGAACACAGAACACAAATGCACAGTTTTAATCAAAACGATAAAACCTTAATATTTAGGTTTTCTACAGAGATGAAAACCAATGTGGAACTGAAAAGTAAATAGGCTGCAATTTAAAGCTTTCCACAGATGTAAAAGGTAATTTAGGGCATTTATTTTTTTTAACCCCTAAATTAAAAGAAAAAAAAAACTAAACTTTCTTAGGGAATAATAAAATGATAAAACCAACACATGCAAAACAGCATGAGTATACATCCACAAAACTCCTCATCTCCTCCAGCTTGTCCTTCCCGTTTTGTCATTTTATTTTATTCCTCTAATCCCTTGTTCAGAACCATTTTATTCTTTGCCTGTCAGCAGTTTGAAAAAGCAGGCTCATAACCATTCATGGCATTGTGTTGTACAATTACACTGACAAATGCTTGAATGATTTCCTACGCAGTGTTTTATCCAAAAAAAAGGAAAGGAGCAGAAAAAAACACCTATATGAGAGGGAAAGGAAAAGCTTAAGAATAAAAAAGCAAATTTCCTTCATGGAGTATGTGTCACAAATATCAGAATCTAGTTATCCACTGACAGAGAGAAAGACAACATTTTCTGATATTGTAATGTACTGGTCAGCCAAAGCTTGTCTGAATATAAAGTTTGGAAGACAATAGATTAATAATATCCAAACGTTAATCTGTTATTAAATTGTGGTGGCACACAATGTAGCATGCAGACTTCATCATTAGTTGAAAAGTTGATCATACTTTTGTATATATAGATTTGAAAATTGTATATTTTTATCATGGTTGTGCATTTAAAAAGGTGCAAGCACACACTTTGCTTAATTGTTGTCAAGGGAATTGCTATCAGTTAAAATAGGTCTCCCATTACAGTATGGCAAAAAGCTAATGTAATAGCAATGGTTTTAAGTTTAATTATATATCCATAAACAAATCTCACATGATTAAAAGACAAAGCAGCCGACCAAAAAGTTTTAAAAACATATATGAGACATGCGTTATCTACTTTAGGAGCGAAAGCTCAAGCCTCTTAAAGGGGAACGCAATGGGCCCTTGATTTTACGTTATTACATTATGTTCTACTCACCCATATGAGTTTTGTGTCATTTGGAGCTGTTCTGAAGATATTTGGTTAGGTTTTATCGAAGTAACGTCTTCCTATGGGCAATGACTTGAAGGCACAAACTAAACTGTTCATAATTATGAACTGGGCTGGGCGATATGACCTCTAATCAATATCATGGTAAATTGGGCGGTTTTGTACCCATTCAGCTTTAAACATTCAACAATGTCTCACTGAACAGGAGAATTTTTTTTCCAAAGGTAATGGAGCCTTTTGCATTTCTTTGAAATCAACAGCGTGATTGTGCTGTCACTAGAGGATGTTGGATGTGTTACTTTGGGTAGTGCTGACAGTTTTTAGGCAAACTTTGCATTTCATGCTTTTTTTCTTAACATCTATGCCGTAATTTTGGTGCCACGGAACTGAGCGTGCAGTGAGAACAAGGTGCATCTTTCAAACTCTCACATCCTCATTCAAAAACTGGTCTGCTACATGCTCAACACTGACAATTTGTTCTCGACTTCTTCTCTGCACCATCAACTCTGCTCTTCTCTGCTCTCCCTCGGCTCCATAGCATTTACTGATATAATTTTGATTACAGCTGTGTTAGATGCTTCTTCACTGGGCTCAGGCAGTCTCTTTGTATGCTTCTGAGTGGATTGGTGAAGTCATGTGATCACACACCTGCTATTTTGTCTTAAGGGGGAAGGAAATACCAGTCACCATTGCACACAGAAAAAACAGCAGAGTTAAGTGTAATTATTTTACCAACATGGGAAAGTTGTTGCCGGTTATCGTACAGTACAGTATCGTAACAGTAAAAATCCGATTTATCCCCCAGCCCTAGCCTATAGTGCTAAAAGTCTGGGTTGATGGTGTTAAGGGCTGAGTTGAAGTCTACAGACAGAATACCGTCGTAAGTCCAAGATGGTCAAGGTAGTGCAAGATAAAGTGTAGTGTTTATGTTTACTGAATCCTTTGCCCACCCATTTGCCTGCAGGACAACCTGCAGGGGTCCATCTGAAGGCAGGTTATCTCCCTTACTCTAGATGTTCCAACACCAGTTGCTCAAAGGATTTAGGTCACCCTTTCTTTAAAACATTTGATTATTTTACCCATGTTTAGTTAATTAATCCAATCAAACTTTTGTGCAATAGAGCCTAAAGACATTGTACAAATCCACTGGACATATGTTGTCAGATTTGCTATGAGATTAAAGAGAAAGTAAAAGGCCTGGAAATCAAAACAGTCTCCAGAAAACTGCCCCCTAGTTGTACTTTGAGCTGCGCTAGTTTTAGCTGTTTTATATCAAATATCAATGGAAACAATTTTATTTGGGAATCAAACACTTAGTCAAAAAACAAAACAAACATTTTGTGGGTGGGTCAATGGTACTTTTGATAACTCTCTGCTTTGAGCTCCAAGTCCTAATATTGGAAGGTCTCAGTAAACCTCAAAACTTTATCTCCCTCAAAAGATTCTGTCAGATCCAAATCAAGAACCAATAACTTGGACTGGATCACTTTAGATTATAAATAATTTTTGCAGCAAGAAGAAAATTCTTGGCAAAATTCCAAGGATCACTTTAAACCTAAGTCTGCCAGGGTGAACAACTTTGGGCCTTATGGACGACCACAACAGCTTTGATGAAAATAAATTTTATTTTTTAATAAAGAGTTGAAAAAGTGGTGAAAGTGAGGCCATTGAAATGAACACAATATGATATTTAATAGAAAGTCCCCAAAACATAGTGTGACACAACATGTGTTTATGTTTGTGTGTGTTGCCGGTTACCACGATAGTCCACTATTGGTAATATTGTTTTTTTTGGGGGGGTATTTATGAGCGTTTGTGTGTAAGTGTGTGTGCTCGCTTTTAAGAGAGTAGAAGGGACCATTTGGTAGGACGGAATCTAGGGCACATTAAAGATTTAAACTCTTCTCTTGGGGTCCCTCATCATCAGCATATGTTGCTCTCATCTCTACTTCACTCTCTTTTTTCCACATTGTCAGCTACTTCTACTGTTCCTTCCCCTCAATGTGGCAAAGGTTCTCTTTGTACTTATTCAAACTATTCTCAGTCATTCAAAACACTCATTCAATCCTTAGAGCCAGAAATAGATCCCTCACCTGAAATGACACATTGCTTCCTACTCTGACAAAGTATTTGTTTACACGAATAAAATTATTCCTCTGTGATCTGTTTGGCACCATTAAACATTTGGCCTATTCAGCGATACCACCCCCTCATTGGCAAACTGTATATGCGCCTCTGTTTTTAATAGCAGCTACTAATTACTTTGTGCTAGAAAGACTGTCTATTTTTCTGCTCGTGTGTTGTCAAAAAGCAAAAGCAATTAGAGTTATGCAGTTTTACTAACTTAATTTTCAACTTAAGAGATCATCTGTCCTTTTCATCAACTATACCTCTTATTTTCAGGTGGCTCAATGAGTAAAGAATGTCTGCTGCTTTGAGATTCTGAATCACCCACTTGGGAAATGAAAAGGAGATGATAGCAAAAGAGATATGAGAGAGTAAGACAGGCCATAAAGGTAAGCTGGGCAACTAGCCAGACATTTAAAGCCCTCCTTTTCAAGGAAATGGCTTAATCAAATAAACAGGTGTGCTGAAGTAGAATCCCAATAAGCAGTACATCAGACCTAAATGATTTATAGATTGTGGGTATATTTTAGAAGTTCTGTTTGACCTTGAAAAACAATCAGGGACTCTGTTAAAAAGCCTCACATAGGTTTATTTGCCCATAATTAGACTAATGGTAAAGACAGATTTTTTTTTTTCTGCCAAAACAGCTATTATTTAAATTGTTGAACCTTCTGCTGTACCAAGAGGGAGATTTCAACATGGACCGAGGATGAGAAGTGTTTGTTTGTCTGTGAAAAAGGGGAAAAACTTGTTTTCTATCCTGGGGCAGAGCAGTTTCCTAAACACATTTGGAGTGTTTTTCTCAAGTGGCTCAGCAGCAATTTCTGAGTGTGTGTATGTTTGTGTGTTTGGATATATGTGCCACAGCTATATTTTGTTGATGATGCTGTCAGGGCTACTGGCATCTTGGATGCAACCCAGAGTCTCTCCAGGCAAAAAAGGGTGACGATATATATCTTCTTGCATCAGACACACATGCTCAGACTCACGCCTGCTCCATCTTCCTCAATCCTCTTGTCTCCCTTGTGTGGTGCTGGTGGGTTATCTGTGCTGGTACGAACAAAGAGTGTGTAACTAAGCACATCCTGTCAGATCGTCATGGTATCTTCCCCTGGTCCAGTCCTAACCTTCCCTTCATGCTCCGTTTGCCTGTTATCCTCTGGGAGTGTCTGTTATGAATAAGAGGCCTAGCAGTCAAGAAAGAAGCTTTATTGCATCACAATTCCTCACAGTAAGGAATTCTGGTCTGGTTCCAAAGCATTATGCAAAATGGTTAAGATGTTAGTAATTTATAGAATTGAAATAGAATTAAAAAACAAAATTTCATTGGGGGTTGTCAATTTAGAAGTTTAAATGAACCAGGAAGTAATTGCACTAACATGTATCAGCTAAAAGATTGTGATCACTAGTGTCAAGCACATCATTGCTAGCTCTGCAAAGCTCTGCATTGCATAGGTTATTTGAGCAAATAAGTGTACAGGTGTGATTCATCCGTGTGTGTTTATGTGAGTGTTGATATTATCAAAAACATTAAAACACTTTTCTAATTAAGTGTTGATGGTGGCTGCAATTATTTACATATTTTCTTTACTGTTAACTGAGAAACTATTTATCCCTCTTGAACTTTTCAACCTTTTTACCACATTTCAGGCTTCAGACATAAACATATAAAATTGTAATTCTTTCTGAAAAATCAACAAGTGGGACACAATCATGAATTGTAATGACATTTATTGGATAATTTTAACAAAAAAAAAGGAAAAATTAGGATGTGCAAAACAATTCAGGCCCCTTCAGTTAAAGTTTTGTTGCACCACCAGCTGTGATTACTGCTTAGGGTATGTCTATCGGTTTTGCGCATCGTAAGACATTTTTGCCAATTCTTTCTTGCCAAACAGCTTGAGCTCAGTGAGGTTGGATGTAGAGCATTTGTAAACAGCAGTTATCAGTTCTTTCCACATATTCTCCATTAGATTCAGGTCTCAACTCTAGTTCGGTCATTCTAATACCTGAATATTTTCACTTGTAAACCATTCCATTTTCGATTTTACTTTATGTTTTGGAACATTGTCTTGTTGGAAGATAATTCTGCATCCCAGTCTCAGGTCTTTTGCAGACTCCAATACGTTTGCTTCCAGAATGGTCCTGTATTTGTCTCCATCCATATTCCCATTAATTTTAACCATCTTCCCTGTACCTGCTGAAGAAAAGCAGGCCCATACCTTGATGCTGCCATCGCCATGTTTGCCATGAGCCTCTTCTTCCACATGTTTGTTGTGTCTCCCAGGTGGCTTGTGGCAATCTTTAATCAGGACCTTTTATGAATGGCTTTAAGATTTGGCTTTTTTCCATAATTGCCAGGTTTGTGCAGTACATGACTGATTGTTGTCCGATGGACAGAGTCTCCCCCCTCAGCTGTAGATCTCTGCAGTTTATCCAGAATTATCATTGGCTTCTCCGCTCCTTCTATGATCAGTCTTCTCCTTGTTTGACCAGAAAGATTAGAGGCCTGGCTGGGTCTTTGTGGATTTTCAGTTGTCTGACACTCCTTCCTTTTCCATCTTATGCACAGTGCTTTGTGGGATGTTGGACGCTTGGGAAATCTTTTTTTTTTTTATCCAAATCTGACTTTAAACTTCTCCAAACAGTATCTCTGACCTGCCTGATATGTTCCTTGTTCTTCATGATGCTCTCTGCGCTTTAAACAGACCTTAGAAACTATCACAGAGCAGGTGCATTTATATGGAGACTTGATTACACACAGGTGGACTCTATTTATCATCATTAGTCATTTAGGTCAATATTTGATCATTCAGAGATCCTCATTGAACTTCTGGAGAGAGTTTGCAGCACTTTAAATAAAGGGGCCAATTGATTTTACATGCCACACTTTTAATGGCCACTATTTTATTTCCCAGTTCATGATGGACGTTCTTGATTCTTCACAAAGAGTTACAATTTTATATCGTTAGCCTAAAATGTGGTAAAAGGTCAAAAATTTGCAAGCCAGTGTATATATGAATGAGACCTGCTAGGTTGTTAATTTTGGTCAAATACACCACATAAAAGTAAACAGAACAGGAGGTGATTAAACAGGTATAAGTAAACTGGAAAAGGGCAGGTTGCAAGTGTCTCAAGCTGGCATAAACCAGAGCATTTTCTTATATGGTCCACAGAGGTGCTTGAAAGTGGGAGCTAGGTCATTCTCACAATTAAACAGCTTAACTGTCTGTCTGGAAATCAACCAACTTCTTATTCAACAATATTTCATCAGAAAAACTACATACCGACTCTGTCTCACAATCCATGAGGTCTAAAAGATGCACAGCTCTCACACTCAAGAACACCCCTCTATGGATCTTGACAATCATATGCCAGAGGTATTTATAAGTTAGCTTGATTAATCAAAACCCAGGATTGTATACATATTTTAAGAAAACGACAACAATTGCCATAAAGATATAACCTTTGAAGATTTCCTGATAATGCCAATAAAATAATTTTCAAATAAATCAAACCATAAAACATGATCTTATTATAATTCCTCAAGAAATCTGTTCAATAAAATGAAATGTAATTTCTATATAACAGCCAATCAACTCATCAACCATCTATTAAAAACAATAATAGTGCCAACAGGTCTTTTGGATGAAGGCAGGCAAAGTATCCTCGTAACAAGCATAAGAGTTATGTCAACTCTAGTTTATGCTTTATATTTATTTTTGAAAGGACTTTTCATGCATCAAAACAGGCTTGATGGTATAAACTTAAAACCACACACTTAAAGTGCCATGAGACCTGTTACATCAGCCCTGGTGAGAGACACTAAACATTAGTCTGTCAAGTCAATTTTTACAATGCATGTGTAAAATTAAAGCTTGTTTTATTTGTCACTGACTGGAAAGCACTTTGGGTTTCAGTGACAGGATGCTGCTATGGGTAAAAAGCTGTTGTTTAATGAAAAGATAATCTAGAAAAAAAAAATGTTATAGTTTTTTTTATTGATACATACCACATATGCAACACATTCAATTTAAAAGACAAAACAACTATTTAAAGTATGTAAAAAGAAGAGCGCTGTTTTTTGGAACAGTAATTCAGCAATCTGCATACAGTTATTTGGTTTACAATAGAATTTTGTATTTACCTTACTAAAAAAGAATTTAAAGTTAATTTGCTTGTTTCTGTCAGAAAACTCCTAAAGCTAGAATTCACCTTTCCATTCTTAGAGATGACAGTCATACTACACGCTTATTACTTCAAGTTTTCCGAGAACAATTTCTAAGACGTGACATACTCTTATAATTAAGTATTTCAGTTGTATTAATTAGCTGTCATTCTGGAATAACAAGTTGTATGCCAACAAAAAAACCTAAGAAGGCAAAGTTAAAATCTACTATTGACTAAAGTAAGACAACACATTTAAATAACTCAGTTTCTTTTCACGGATTTTCTCATAAAGCTTTGACATGGCCTAGCATAATTTCATTTTAATGTGCCTCTCATTACCAATTGATAAAGAACATTAATATCCTTGTTAGAAAAAGTAATCTAAATGGCCCTGTGCAGGTAGTTACTGGTTTTTGACATTATTAAGCAATAGCACTAAGGTTTAAGTATATGCATGAAGAATACAGGCCTGATGGGTGGCTAAGAAGTATTAAAAACTCTGTCGGACTGTCATTGTGGTCTGACTTTGATTAATGAACCAGAAAATTCAAGCTGTTGAGGTGAGTTTCCATAAAATTTGCACATTGCAACCCCATTAATAGGTCTTGACATGTCTACAATTATTTTCCTTACCATTGTGATCTTCATCAAAATTTCAGTTCTAAGGCCTAACCTTGGAGTTAAAGTAATAGTAAAAAAAAAAAAAAAAAAAAAAAAAAAAAATCAAGTAATATCAAGAGGGTATTTATCTTTGACTATATCTAACCTTTTGCCAACATGAACTGATCTCAGCCAAGGTCATTTAAAATTGACTCAACCAAATATTTGATTCAAAGACAAAGATTGACAAAGAACTTGATAGGCCTGCACCTATGCATTTTGAATATATGGAATAATTTTCAAAGTTTTATTCATATAAATAGTACTTGCAGCTAAGGTCAAAAGACCAAGTGGTTTTCCAGCCCCATAAGAGTAGAAAGTCTAATAGTTGGAAACTTTGAATCCCAAAAACTCTGGAAATGCCATCTTGAACACTATTTGGAGTTGAGATGAATTGGTGCAATTGAAATAGCTCCCTCAATTAAATTATATACTCTCAGTTGTGAAATATAAAAATAAAAAAAGGTTTGTCCTCGGTTTGCTTTACATCAGTGTAAAGTAATGGATCACAAACACCTAATCAGACTCAAATGTTCCTATTTTACTACAGACATAGGTACTTAATGCATCTGATATGGAAAACCACAGTACAGAAGGATTATGTCTTGCAAAAACACAATGGAGTCTGACACAATGTGAAAATTGTAATTGAATTTACTATATGTTGATGAAGTTGGAAAAGAGACAGTAAGTTTAGCTTCTGACTTTTTATTGCAATATGATTAACGTGCCACAGTGCTTTGAATGGAAGAACCACATCGCATTACATGATACTAATTTGCTCAGGATATATATCTATGGACAGAAGTTACTAGAAAATTCATGCTCAACATACTGATTGTTCGAGTTATCTGCACACAGAGAGGCAACAAACCCTAATCATGCAAAAAAGTTAGATTCAGTATATTCATGAATGAACCTGATTGAGATGCTTAAGGCTTGCAAAAATAATGGAGTGTGTAACATTATTGTGGTATCCTAAATGGAACCTGCCTTTAGGGGAAGATATCTAGCTTTAGAGAGCTCTACTCGTCTATCCACAGCAGGGAATGAAGGCAAAATAGGGTGCAATGTGATCACTTAAATGTGTCATGAGGCTTGCTACCAAATTTAGAACACTACAAAGCTTTGCTGTATTAAAATTCAACCCCCCACCATAAGCCACCTGGGATGTAACTGCATACTTGTACATCATTATTTGTATGTGAATTAATTGATAGTTGCTCTTCTACACCTGCTGGTCCCATTGCAAATTGCAAAAAAACTTCAGCGAATGGGCGTCAGTGCTTATCTATTCAGATAGATCAATTTAATATTGCTCTAACTGTGTTAAATAATATAGTGAAAATGTGGATTCAAATGCTTACATTGCATTACTGTAAACAAAGAATTTTATAAAATATTTAAAATTTAACTAATGAACTGACAGTTAAATATGAAAACAATAAAATTCTTTAATTTGCATATGTTAAAAACAGGCTAAATGACAAGGTGAATGATGAGCCTCAAATGACGTTATTTTGACACCATCTTTTATTTTGCTCAATCTATCTGGAAGGTCAGACATAGGATCAGTGAATTACCTCTCTTTCCAATATTTAATAGGTTGGATTTTTTCCCTTACATATCCTGTCTTAATATATCAAGCACACCATATAAACAAGTTGCTTGCCCTAATGTGGAAGGGCTCTTTTACTCAACATAAAACTAACCTACCTATCAAGATGTGATCCTTGGTTTGATTGGTAGACATTGTTCTATCAAGACTTGAACCAAGTGGACAAGCCACACTGATTAAGTAGGATGCTATCCTATTATAATATTCCCCCATTTGAATTATTAGGGAATTAGTGCATTGGTGGGTGTTTTTGCTTAATGCGTGTGTACATGGATTTGTTTTTGTGTAGAGAGAGTGTTACAGACAATCTGGCATCATTCTGTCTCAGCTGGAAGCCAATAGGCCCAAAGCAGGGAGGCGCTGAGAAGATAAACCCAGAAAGTCAAAGAGGAAAGGAATTACCCTGGAAGGGTGATGACACGACCCCTGTCCTCAACTGAGCCAATTCTTCTTCCTTGTTTGTTGTAAGTCCCTTTCCCACTGTTTCAAAACTTGGTTAACCAGCTAACAATCGGCGTTTGGCTCTTTTTCGATTTGAACAAAAAGCCAAGTCTGACCCCCTGTTGGCAAGCTGTGTGTCCACTGTTCCCCACCGCTGCTTTTCTGATGATGGCATCGCACTTGGTGAGCATTGATAATGTCGACAGTGCGACCGAAATCAGGGAAGTAAATAATGGAGAGCAACATGGACGGGAGCCAGTGTGTAGTCAGTATCCTTTTCGCTCTTTTTTCTGTCCAAATCCCTCTTACGAGTGCTGCGCAATGTTATGTCGAATGTAAAAAGAGTTGTTTTGGCTTGTTAGCTCAGTAGCGACTGTCATGGATGGTGTTTGTTTATGTCTGTACGTTGCGTTCATGTAATTTAGCGGGTTAACCTAGATCGGCCTGTTTTCCAGTGTGGTCCTGTGACTGGGTGGATGTGCTCTCTTCGTCCTCTGACATGGGAGCTGGCTCGGAGCTCATCTGCCTGGCTGTGTGTTTCCTGGACGGGGCCGCCTTTTACAGCTGCTTTTTGTGTCTCTGCTTCAGTCTCCTTGAACCCCAGTCGGCCTCG
>NW_015150697.1:887930-901055 GCF_000732505.1 Cyprinodon variegatus
GATCTGGTTGAACTGTAAAGTGCCTTGAGATGACATGTGTTGTGAATTTGGCGCTATATAAATAAACTGAATTGAATTGAATTGAATCTGGTGTTCCCACAGCATTGGGCCACATTTCAGCCTCATTGTGCATCCTGCGTTGTGTAGTATACAAGGGGTAATGAGGGGCAACCAACCACTCACGACCGCAGAGTCGGGAGAAAATGAAACATGTTTGAAATTCAGTCAGCCCTCGTAAGGTGTTCATGAACAATTCCAGCTGTTGAAGCAGAGTTACAAGTGTCTACTAGCTGATTTACCAGAACCTCCCGCATTCCGCATGTGAAAACAAGGGAGTTCTTCTTCCTGATTGACGAGTCTGACTAGCGGCATGTCTCTGCGCTAGTCTGACATGTTTTTTGGACATAAAGTGTGAGCAGGTAGATCACATCAGAGAATTGGGCCGTACAGTGTAAGTACATAGATCCCGAACCATTAGCTTTTAAACCCTGCAGTTTCATCGCACAGTTTGAGCTGAAGCTGAGTACAATGATTGAAAATATCGTAGTATATTCCCATCCTGAGAGTTTAGCCCTTCTCTTGATATTTACTTAGTTGTCTATCGTTTTCTTTTTGCTTTTGTTTTGCTCTCTGCTTTCTTTCCCTCTTGTCTCATGCATGTACAAAAGCAGACAGGCAAAAGCAGTTACTCTATATCTTCTGCTTTTTTCCCTCTTTTGTTTTGCTCTCTTGCTTTTTGTTTTCTCTCCTTTCTGCTCCTTGACTTATAGCGCTATCTTTCTTTCCCCTTAATTCTTATCGCCTCTCCCTTTCTCACCTCCTTTTTGGACCCTGTGTCAGTTGCATAAAATCAGCCATTATCCCAGGAGCCAGCAGGCGGGGGTGGCCAAAAAGTGATAGGCAGCAGAACCAGTTCAAGGTCAATCTACACTAATCAGACAGCACCAACAGGAAAATGAATTCACAAACTCAACTCTGTATTTTCCTAATAACTCAACAAAGATAGACCAGATTATCCTGATTCCTTACTAATAACTTACAACACATTTTTATACATTAATGTATAAAATGCTGGGGCGACAGTGGCGTTGGATGTAGGAGTTTGCCCTGAAATCGAAGGGTTGACGGTTCAAGCCCCGACTCCGACTTCCAGTGTCGTTGTGTCCTTGAGCAAGACACTTCACCTGCATTGTCTACTGATGGTGGTCAGTGGCGCCAGTGTACGGCAGCCCCGCTTCTGTCAGTGAGCCCCAGGGCAGCTGTGGGTACAATGTAGCTTGCCACTATCAGTGTGTGAGTGTGTGCGTGAATGGGTGAATGAATGTAGTGTAAAGCGCCTTGGTCAAGTCTCCTAACTTGAATAAAGGCGCTATATAAGTACATGCCATTTACCATTTACCATTAATGTTCTCATTTATGCGATCTAATTACTTAGTAATAGTTCTTAATTATATATATTAAATGGATAAATAGAAAGCAATAAAGCAATTGTTCTTGTCCTTTATCTATAATTACATAGACTACTTACGAGGCTGCAATATATGATTACTGAGACACATAACGTTCCCTTCTTCTTCATAATCACAAAAACTAGTTCTGAAAACCACATTAATTATTCATTTCTTTAATGGTAGTAAATTAATGTAAATAATGTCTTACTATATTTTTACTCAGTTTATGGTTAATATACTAATAATGTAAAATAGTAAAATTAGTCAAGTCATTCCACCTGGGAGTATCACTTCTACAACCCTGTGGTTTACAGGTAACTGCTTTGTATGGAGGAGGTCAATTACGTATTTTGCAAGCAAGATAAATTTTCGTGAGATTAGTGTATTTAAAAGCTCCAGAAAAGACATCTTGCCAAAAGCCAATAGATGCATTAGTCTCATCTCTGTTGTGAAATGTGTATATGCAGGACATTATATGCTAATTTATATGCAGAAGATGAAAGCAATTTTTTGTGCTTCCACAAGAAATTGTAGATTAAGCTGCTATCTGAGGCTCTCCACATCAAATTACTAAAAGAGCTACAGATAAACAAATTTGTATAAAAAAACAGCAACAACACAAAAAAAATAAAGGTAGAAGAATCAACTGCTAGTTTGGAAAATGCTCTTAGGTCTAATTTAAAAAAACATTGCTAGGACTTCTACCAAAAGTGTATGTGCACCAAAACGCTGAAAATATGCCCGAATAAATACATTTATAAAGAAATTAAATTTCACTCAGGGAATACTCAATGTGTTGCTGAGTAAATAAGAAAGTTGAATAAAATAAATATATATATTTTTAATGCTACAGCATTGGCGTACAAATAAAATGAAGTGTTTGAAATGGCAACACCTTCATAATCAGATTTACTGATTGGTAATATTGACAATGCCATTCAAGCATTATATTATTGCACTTAGTGCTACCTGGCTGTCTGCCTGCCTGCCTTTCTCTCTAAAATGTATGCATATATCTTAAATCTTACATTTACCATAATTTACTGATAGTACAGTTTCTTTTGTGTTTTTGAAACATTGGAAATAAATAGTATTAAACCAAGCTCTATCATGTCTATCAAGTAGACTGAGAAATTACATTTACCTCTACAGAGGATGCTAATTCTAGTGAGGACTGTGCCGTGGTGTGAAGGAGCGCCTTGTTGCCCACGTAAGCCCAATCAAGAAGAAAACTGTATGGGATTTCGTCTTAATTTATTCCCCCTAACGTCCAAGATGTATAGTGGTGCAGTGTGTCAGTACCAGATCAGTACTGGAAGCACGATCCATACCATCGGCTCATTTGCGCATGTGCAAGGAGATATTCATCCAGGTCGCCTTAAATAATGTAATCATTGTACTAAAAGTGCTTATTTATATCCTTAAATCAGAAAAGAATGCTAATGCAAATCTTTTAAAAAATTTTATGACTTTTGAGACAATTTGATACTTTTTCAACTCTCTGCTTCTCTGGCATCATCATCAGAGATGCTCAGAGTAGTCCAGCAAAATATGATTAAACTATGTTTATCTTTTTTGGATGATCTATGAGCTATTTTATTTATGAGTCATAAACTGTAGCTTTGACTTTGAAATACAAATCTTTTCATTGCTAATTTAATTATTAAATTAAAACATTTCACAATTAATTTGATCCCAGTTTTGCAGAAAACTTTTTCAAAATACAGTGTCAAATGTTGTTTAATTAAGCTTTATGATAAAGTAACAAAATAAGCATTCCTGATAAAGAAAATGCAGTTTTTTTTACTGATAATTTTATATGGGTCAAAAAATGCAGCTTTGACTTTAAATTGAAAAAGCATTTATGTTAATGCATTTTAGTTTTCAAATATGAAATTTCAAACAGAATTGTGATGACTTTTTTGGGGGGACATATATTACAAAATGAATGTTATTTAAAAGCATTTAGGGATTTCTATTGCCAATTTCATGTATGAGCCATAAAGGTAACTATGAAAATGCATTGTTGTTAATGAATTTTCTTTTTCAAATTTGACATTTCCAAACAAATTTTGGTCACTTTTTGCTTGGACATTTTAGCAACTAAAATGTCATAAAATGTTTTATTTATAAATTTAACTGATTCACAAAATGAGCGGTTTTAAAGAAGAAAAAGAAAATTTTATTTGGATTATTTATAATTGTATTTCTTATTTAGGAAATTCTGACCTGCGTTCAAAACTAAAAAGCATTTCTATTAATCAATTTCTGTTAGACAATTGGACAACTTTGCTTCCATACATATACAGGCAATAAGCCAATATGTGTCTGCTCCGCTTCAAGCATTCTTTCTTTGTAATTTTGTAGAACTCATTGTTCTGTGAATCTCCAGAGATTTTACTCTTCACACACATACTGTACTACAGCCAAACAGAAAATATCACACTCTGTCACTAGTATCTGGTCTCAAAATAGTCTGAACAAACTCAACCTCACCTCTGTACATCAAAGCCTGTTATGTTTTGCTGTTTATATTTCTTTTTACATTTATTTGTTTTTTTATTTTAACAGTACTATTTTATTATTTATCAAGAGGAAGTACACAGCTTTTTAATTTTTACTAAGGCAAACTACAAGGGTAAGTCATCCCAATACTTTCCATATGTGAGTCTTCTGAAATCATTTAAAGAGAATTTTTCTGAAATTCTTCTGGAATACTTCTAATTCCTATTTTAAGGGAGACTGCTTTTACTTTTGGAATTAAGGGACTGATGATCCTCCTCAGAGCCCCAAACATGGGGCTTTACCAAATCTTCAAGATCTCATAACCTTTTAGGATTAGCCATATTCTATGGAGGTTCCACTAAGATCACATGCCATCATTATCACATGTTTATTTTAACCCTTTAAACTGACTGGTCAACCAAATGGTTCTCCAATGCTACACAAAACTTTTAGTTAGTGTTGAGGTTTTTGGAGGACCCAAATGCAGAGATGGAAGCTGAGGTGAATTCTTGCAAATTTAATGTTGATTCTAAAGCAAACAGAAGTTAAGTCCAAAAGAAAATAGAGAAAAGCAAAGAACCAAGAAGCGTCAGGTAAAACACACAAAAGGGGCAGAGAAGCCAAGAGGGACAAGACAACAGTAACTGAAGAGGAGAAGTATATATGTGAAAAAGAACAAATACAGGGGTAATGAACTGATTGGGAGTAGGTGTAGACAAAAGGATCTAGAAGGGAGCTAGGGAAAGGAGACTAACACAAGAATGCAACAGAGGGTAAACAAGAAATACATAAGAACTCAAATACAACCATAAAACAACTAGAATGACACAAAATGGAAATGAAATCAATAACTAGAAAACACAGAAAATTATGGACCAAACTGTAACTGAAAAGTCAAATAAAATAAATAAATAAACAAAACCAAAAACTGCAGAATCATGACAAATATAGGGTTAGAGGTTAACATGGAACATAAATGGTTAACACAGGCATCCCCAAAGTTGGTCCTTCAGGGCCGCTGTCCTGCAGATTTTAGAGTTTTCCCTGCTCCAGCACAGCTGATTTAGATTGATAGTTGATGGTAGCTGTAAGTTAGAAACTTATCCAACGTATGCCAGCGTTTTTGCCAGATTTTTCGTACGTCAGGCATACGCTGTCTAAATTGTCAAGGTGTTATTCTCTCATTAAGAGAGAAAAAACAACCTTAAACAGAGGGGGTGGACTCAGGGTTAAGCTCTCAAAAACCCACAACGCAGCTACAGAGTTGATTCCTTTAGCAATCATCTCAATCTTCATCGCCATGCAGGGGACCAAACCATATTACCTGGTCAGCCAGGCTGACAATGGCCCTAATGACCCCCCTTTTCAGAGGCATAGGCCATTATTGGGTATAGCAGGCTAAAAAAAGACCTCAACGACTCCCCGCTACTAAGGGGTGGACCTCTTCTTCCGGTACAATTTGCATGTTTTCTAGGCCACAACTCTATAAAGCTTAAATTTCAATGCAAATTCAGACATTTTGAATTAAGAAAGCTTCCTGGATGGGAAGCAAAATATCTTCAAACTTGGAAAACAAAGTCAGTGGTTTTTTTTTCTTTTTTTTTTTCTTTAACCTTTTTTTTGGAGTATGCTTTCATGCATTGCAGATGAATTGTGTCTGCTAGCTCTCTCCCACAGTTTTAGTTCATTAAAAAGGCTACAGGGACTCCAATGAAACAGTTCACCATGAGTTCATGGCAACCTGCACCACAGGCCTGAGCCTCGACTGAAATACAAAATGTCTAATGACTAAGTGAATTGAATTACTAAAATAAATGAACTTTCAAGAATTTAGTAATTTAAAGAATATTCATTTTCATCAAATAAAACTGTTCAGTAATATTTATTATGAAGACCTTTGGATTTCAAGGCATATTAGCCTATAAAAAATATCAACATTTATTTAATTGAAAGATATCATTCATATTAAATAACATTCTTACTTTTTCTAAGGAGATACTTGAATCACTAGTATTCATCACCATAAATTAAGAAACACATGAACTCACAAGATTAAGATAGTGATTTTAGGAAACAAAGATTCAAAGGAACAGTCAAAACCATTCAGACAGTTATTATAAATTATTTTGCCAGGACTTGTCAGATGTAAAAGTTCTAAATTAAATAAATTGGATAAATGATTAATACACACTGGTCTGTATTAAATACTCTTTTTGATACTTTCCACCCTTTTACATTGTGAAACACATGTTTTTTTTTTACATTTTAACAAATAAATAGGATAATTAAACAAAATCTGTAGCATCATAATAGTTCTGTAAGTGTGAATGTTAACACACTATATATACTCCTCCTTAGTTCCTCATTGCTGGATCCTCTTCACTTCTTATGTATGTTTTTCCCTGGCATGTCTTAGTTTTCCCAGTTTATTACATCTGGATTAGTGCTTTTGTTACCATCTACCTCTAAATTAAATCTACAATAAATCATCTCTTCCTCTTCATATTTGCATTTGGGTCCTAAACTAACTTCCACCAAACTTGACATGTTCTTTATACCACTCCTCTATCTGTGATGTCTCCTGCCATGTGTCAGATGACACCACCGCACACTTTGTTTAAAACAACATAGGAAAGCACACAGAGAAAGAAATACAGGGTGCAGGAGAAGAGAAGAAGCATATCAACCCCCCATAGGGCAGCAGTGAGTGATAGGCTCCCTCTCTGAGGCAGACCGTGGGGGTGCCTGTCACTGCACCCTATCTGGTGCCAACACTCTCACTCCTCTCTCTCACTCTATAAGCTGCAAAACTGTCTATGCTGTGTGCGCCTTTTTGTCACAAGCTAGGTTTTCACTAAGCATGGCCACTGGCAAATATCAAATGGGATTGCTGACTTAGAAGCACTGAACTTGGAAGTACTAAATTAACCAAGTAAAATATGTTTCATTACATTAATAGACAGAAGTATGTGTCAATGGAAAGTGGTATCACCACACAGTTCTATAAAATAGACTATATAATGATATAAAACTGCCTTTATGTTAGATTTTTTTGTGAGGACTGGCAAGCAGTTATTGTAAAATCAAAATTATATCCTCATATGGAAAGATATTCCTAATATTTAGAACACCTGCACTAAGCCTTTAAAATGAATAGTCATAAATAGATTTTCAAACATGCTTCAAAAGAATTATAAAAAAAAATAAGCTCATGAAACATGCCTGGACAAAACTGATGGTACCCCTGAACAAGACAACAAAAAAAATTATAATATTAATGTGACCAAAAGGAAATATTATAATCAAAGTGTGTCAACTAATTAACATCACAGGTGTCTATAATCTTGTAACCAGTCAGTGGGTCTATGGCTAAAGGTAGTCATTAGGTGTGTTGAATTTCAGCTGCTACGTCCTCCAAGGACCCGGTCTACGTGAACTGGGTTGTTCAAGGTCCGTGAAAAATAAGGAGACCCGAAGAGTTTGGCTATGGATTCAAACAAGTCCAGCTTGTCTGGCATCCACCGCTCCTCACTCAGCGTATGCTCTGTCACATTGGTGACAGTTCACACAAAGCAAGCAAAGAATGGATGCCAACTATTTCATTACTGTTGTGTGTACCAATTACATTAAGGGTCCTAGCAGCAGTTCCGTCATTGCAGATATGTTTATAGTTCCCACACTGCATAGATATTGGATTATGTGCTTAAATATCAGCTAAAGCCATTTCTCCCAGGGACAGATAAACCCTTTCAGTAAATCAAACATTACCCGCCACATATCTAACTCAATAACCATTTAATACAACTATTTTCTTAAATTTTAGACATAATTATTCACATACTAGTATTTTATTAAACTGCACTTACAATATTTACCACTGTTCATCGCTATTTCCATTTTTCCTCTGAACACGGTGCGGGCGGCTTGCTTGGACATTCAATCAATCACAGGATACCCAAGACTATGGAGGATACATGGGACCTGTCCTTCAAAATAGGCAAAAAAGAAGGCTGCATTTGTCAGTCGCATAAGAATGGGTCTTCCAATCTGAACAGGCCACAGTGTTGTGTTATGACATACTCAGCCAACAAATCTGACCTTCAGAGAAATCAGCCGCCGGATCCGAACACACCTATAATGCTGTTTGTTGATGTGTACCACTTTCTACATTTGCAAATATTGTTGAGATATGGAAGATCATTGGGAGTGGCCGCAGTCAGAATCTATGACGATTAGAGACAAAAATATTAATGGTAAACTTCTAAAGAGATTGAAGGGGAACTTCAAGCTTAGAGAACATCTGTGTTAGATTACACCCAAAGGGGGAGACAACCAAAGAGGAAACCATTGTTAAAAAAACATATAAAAATGACAGATTGGAGTTTGCCAAACTACATGATGACAGGTCACAAAGATTCTAGGAGAATGTTCTATGGACAGGTGAGACAAATATTGAAGTTTTTACCAAGGCACATCAGCATTGTTATGTTAATAAAGCATATCAAGAAAAGAACACTGTCCCTGTGAAATATGGGGAACGCTCTGTTATGTTCTTGGGCTGCTTTATCATCTAGCATAGGGTTTCAAAGAAATCCCAAGACTGTCAAGGAATTCTAGAGAGAAATGTGCTGCGTAGTGTTAGAAAGCTTAGCTCAGTAAAGGGTATTGCAATAGGATAATGACGCAAACCCAAAGCTGAAAACCCCCAAGAAAAGACATTGCATTATTCTGGAGTGACCTTCTATGACTCCTGACCTAAATCCTATGGAGGATCTTTGGAAGAAGCTGAATCATGCCGTTTGGAAAAGGCCAAACCAATTATTCTTTTAGTCCATAGAGAAGGAAAAGAGAGATCATAACATAAAAGAGAAGAAAACAGACAACCACAATAGACATCAACAACCTCCAGAGTAGCAGGTTTCCCTTCGATATCCATGTTTTTGGAAGGCAAAAACTATATCCAACACACATTATTAAGTATGGTGCATATCTGTAGCTACAGCTTAATATGTAGTATTAGTGTGTAGCCATCAACCCTTGAGGCAAACTCATGTGGTATATGCATAGGCATGCTCGTGTATAAAGGATTTACAAAGTTTCTTTTGAAGGAAAATATGCGCAATAGCAGGTGTGTGCAGCCCCAGACTTGCCCTCTTAATTTTTCAAAAATTGTGAAGATGCCATTGATTGATGTCCTGAGAGAAATCTTTGATTTACAAGAATGAATTTCTGAATTGGGATGCTTGCATTAGTTCAGATGCTACCTGGAGTTAGAGTGGCTTAAAGAGTGTTTCAGGAATATGAATGAAAAAGAATTATGAAGAATCTGTGGCTGCCTGTGCAGTAAGCATTTATTTCTGAAGATTACATTTTCTAGCTATGAATAATGTGTTTCAGATAAAGCATATTTGAGTTGGTTCTTGAAAACCCAATGGGATTCCACAACTAATTTACTTACTGATCAGGCTAATTGCTGACAACAGTATAAACAAGCAGCAATACATTTTGTGCATCCAAATATTAATGAAAAATATTCTCTAAAACAGGTTGTATCTGTATTTGGGACAATATTCAACCAAACTAAAAGGAGTACAGGTAAACTGGTTATTTTAGCAATTGAAATGCAACTGGAAGCAAAACTGGACTTTATGATTACGTGGTTTATCATGCTCTTGACGCGGATCACTGGCTTAACTATTCATTTCCTCCTGCTCCTGCTTTTATTTAACCAGCCCCCTAACCAGTGGTCAGTCTGATGATTTCTCTCGTTCCAGTTGGGAGAGTTTGCCAGTGTTACCTGAGTGGTTGTGATATCCTTGTCTACCTCTCAACTATTGAGCCAGCCTGTTCCCGTCTGATCTGTTTTTACCTGCCTGCATCCACTCATCAGACCAAATTATTTTTTCAGCCTGTGGTAAGAGTTATTCAGTGTTAACTTAGTGTTTATACCTTACCCTGACCTGTTCTGCCTCTCAACCACTAAGCCTGCCTGTTCCTCTCTGATCTGTTTGCCTGACCTGTTTTTGGACTACTGCTGGATTCCGCCTGTTTAATGACTTTGGAACTGTTTCCTGTCACCGACCTGGATTTCCCTTTGGAACATCTTCAGACTTCTGATCTCCTGGTTTTGAATACAGAGCACATCCTCAACACCCGCTTGGGCTTTGCCCTTATGTTTTTCCTGCCCTCCTTCATCGACCGGATCTGGCCTCCTGCTTGTTCTCTGTCCTCCGGGGCTGCAGCAACTGGGACACCCTGGGCGAGGCCCACATCATTTTGTTGGCAGCCCACCGGCTGGATCCTACTCATTCTCTGGGCTTGGACTGAACTAGTGAACCAGGTTAGTGACTCATGTTCATAATATTCCTCTGCTAGATTTACGTGGTCACTAGCCTGGTCACTAAACTTTCCTTTCTGTACAGGTTCATGCGATAGACGCCCTAGCTGCTAGTTCTGCAGATCTGTTTTTTTTATAAACTTTTTGAGTTATCCAACAGTCACCATGGAGGAACGGTGTAGCATGTAGTAAAGCAATAATTTACTTCAAGTAGAGGAGCAACAATAACTTCTTCAAGAACAAATCTGGGAAACTGAGTTATATTAAAGTTCTTTATTAAAGTTATCTAGTGTTGTTTTAACTTAATATACAGTTGTAAAAAGGAATTTCAAGTTTTAAACCTTCATCATCTAAATAGGAGTGATTGATGGCACTTTTCCTCAAATTATTCCTAACACCTCAATTTGTCTTTCTTGTCAGCTTGGATTAAGTATCATTGCCTTCTTTCAGTCAGCTGGTGGCAGCAATCTATATTTAGTGATACATTATATAGATCTAGAAAGCTTTTAATAGAGCAACTTTTTCAATACAAGCATTACTGTTGTCATCACTTGATATTAATCGATAACTGTCACAGTTATCACTTGCTCCCATCTTCTTGCATCATAAACTCCAGCTATAGGATCAAGCTTTCCCATCAAACAGAACAGGATACAGTGGGTATAAGTGAAGACACAAAATAGGAAGTCTTTGCTTAGATATCAGTTTTTAATTAGCTAAATTGAATGTGTAAAAGGTTAGCGATTTGCACCAGATGCAGATAAATCAGTCATTGGAATAATAGCAATTTAAAACATCAGATCAAGGTTATCAATTGGATATATGGCACCTCATAAATATGAGCTAGAATAAATGAAATTACAAATCAAAAAGCATCGATATCAGCAGTGTTCTCCTTCTAAAGAAAACAAAGTCTTTTTTAAGTACACTATTTTCCAACTATCCATCTTCTCATTCGGAAACATAATTAAAGCAAAACATTTTCAAATTTTTTGCGCTTTACATTCTGTGTATTCCTTATGTGTAAATACATAACTCACTTAATACATGTGTATGGATTGCCTTTAAATTGCAATAGTATTTAATATTGTGATGTGGTCGGTTTGGACCTTGCTATTGTTATTAACCCAGTTTCCATTAATTGATATATATATATATATATATATATATATATATATATATATATATAGATAACACCTATTGTTTAATCTTTTGCACTTTTATAAATATTGTTGCTTGATTTTAGTATTTTTTCTATTATAAAACATATTTCTTACACATCTGGCCCACAGGCATAATTGTTAAACAAAGTTTTATTAATTGCTTTTAAACAGCTTAGGAATCTAAACCAGCACTTCTTTTTAAGCTACATTTTAATAGAGATTTATGGTGCAGTGCTTCTTTTGCTGCCTATAATATGGTGGTGGTAAATATAAGAGACATTGTGCCATAATCCCTTCCTTTGTTGCCAGCAGAGCATTTCTGAGATATTAGGTATTGCCACTACATGAATGCATGTGAGGCCTTTCATGCATTAAACGGTCAGTAATGTTATTGTTCCGGTTTTTATTAACATTGCCTAAATTCAGCAGACATGCATGGTGTAACAAAGTAGCTATATGGATAGCCAATCCTCTTTACTAAAAGATTGAAAAGTAGCAGACTGACCTTCACATCCCTTATACGGTAGGTCCACTATGTACTCTGCACATATTAACGTGTGATCTCAACATCAACTCTCTGACATGCACAAATAAAACACACACACACACACACACACACACACACACACACACACACACACACACACACACACACACACACACACACACACACACACCTTTCTTCCGATCCATCTAATTCTTAAACACTGTGTCCAATTATGTCCTGACAGCAGGGGTCAATAAATTAATTACAGAATCATGTGATTGTAGAAAGGTAGAACAAAGAAACTACCAAGCTAAAGTGCTCTGTGTTGGTGCACTGTATAGTGTAAACCTTGTAAATACCCATCCATATTGCTAAGAACTACAATTTTTACTGATCCTTTCAATTATGCATAAACAAAGACAATGTAGTCCAATATATACTGTATGTTATGGATAGTTATGGTTATAGGTTTTGACAGAAGGTCTCTTTGTACCATGGCTTTCCTTCAAGGCAAGGGCTTGCATGCTACACTTTCAACTTCCACTTTCATCGATCTCCAGCTACAGATCTGTGTGGAAAACATCTCAGATCAATACAATTGATATCTTTATTTATGTGCCTGATGTTTGCAGTAATATTACATTTATTTTTTAGGCTATCTTTATACAAGTGCATGCATAAGTGAGCTTCTAAATCAATATGTTTTAAAGTATCCTGTGATTTATAGCCAGTACATCAAACATTTCAACATGCAGCTGGCCGGAAAGCAAACTCTGTACAGGAAATGCTGTTTGAAGTATCATACCAACATGCCGTATAACACCATCTGTCATCAGTGTTATATTCATGTACAGTGAAACAACTAAAATATAGTCTTTATATATATATATATATATGTATATGTGTGTCTGTGTAAGTGCTTATAAGGCAAACATCATCTTCCTCTGAGTGCATCCTACTAATGTGATGCTGACTCTATGCAAGACCCTTGCACAAGCAACAATTAATGACAACTGTGAAATGTTGATGATTTTTAACCATTTTGAATAAGTTAATGTTTCCTCTAGAGCATTTTAGGATTGCTTACAGACAGTGATGGGACTAACGGCGTTGAAAGTAACGGCGTTACTAACGCCGTTACCTTGTTTTAGTAACGAGTAATCTAACTAATTACTTTGACTG
>NW_015150697.1:901900-914827 GCF_000732505.1 Cyprinodon variegatus
GTATCTATAACAACCCAAACACACAGGATTTCAGAATTAGACAACCCCAGTTATTAATTTCACCAGATCTGAATGCCCTTTTAAAAAACTTCCCATCGTGTTTCCCCCTGATGTCATTTACATTGAGTTGCAATAAATGCTAAACTCTCTGCAGGTTCTTGTCTTTGTCGTCCGCTCTATTAAGCTGGCTTTAGAAACACACGGCGAGAAGGTGGGGGCTGGATGGTGAGGGTTACGGGGGCGAGAAACGCAAAAGTAACGCAATAGTTACTTTTACTAGTAACTAGTTACTTTTATTGTGGAGTAACTCAGTTAGTAACTCAGTTACTTTTTGGGAGAAGTAACTAGCAACTATAACTAATTACTTTTTCAAAGTAACGTGCCCAACACTGCTTACAGAAGAGAGGTAAGTGTATGGAATAGGTATGAAAGCTGACGATAAATGGGAGAAGTGGCAGAAGTCTTGGGTCTTTGCATAAACTTTGCAGGGAGGAGGTAACCCAGAAATCCCACATTCTCCTTAACCACCCCTTTAAGCTCTGCTTCATTCCACCCTGCTCTGTTCCAGACCGCCTGTGCAAAGCAATGCCTACAGCCTATGCGATTCTTCCCTTCTTGCTCCGCTCTGAGTTTCTTGGAGCTCGAGGAGAGCATGTGCCATAGGAGCAAAACATGAGGTAATGTATGCTTAGTTTAAAATGACATAATTAAAACTCACCATAGGCATCATCACACATGCAGTTTCAACCCTAACATTTTCTTTTCCTTGTGGGTCTTTGTAATAAGGATAACTAGGAACATACAAAACTGGTTTCTTCTCTACTTCCAAAATCATCCATGCCTGCGATGAGATGTTTCTTTTGAAGTTGTAAGATGCGCTCTTGGAAGTTGTTGTCACTGGATTTGATTAAACTTTTAAGCCTTTCAGTATGAAATAAATATTTTGATCAAGAAGACAAATCTGCTTCCTTGTATGTTGAAGTACCTATAATTTGCCTCCAATGGATTAGATGGTCTTCGTTTTTGGGAATATCTAAGAATGATGCTGTAATACATAGTTACCAAGCAGTTGTTACTCTGTTTTAATTTGACAAACCGGATCTTCTCATTGTTCTTTTTCCTGTTTGTGTAATAAGCCCTGAACTTGGTATCCAGAATTTGAGGTAAGCCAGACAGTGGGAAAATACAAAGACGTTTATAACAGAATGCAGAGTGGTCGGTGACATTCGGTGACATTCGGAGGAATAGCAATGGATGTGGAACAGCTTTCATTGATTATTATGACTGCGCAAATCCTCCGCAGGACATACGTGAGTGGGGGCTGGGCGGAGCGGTGACAGAGGATGTTGAATCTGGGGGTAAGAATATCCACTAGCAATCAGATCTAAGCAGTTACACATGCAGCACCTCCCTCCAATTACTTTGAGTTGCTGCACCTGGGAGAAGCACCATATACAGCAACGTTTCTTAACCCTTGTCCTTAGGACCCACTGTCCTTGATGTTTTGATGTATCTCTACTCAGGCACACCTGATTCAAATGATTGCATTACCTCCTCCTGGCCTTTTCAGCCATTAAATGCTACAAAGGCCTGTTGATCACCTTTTCATTCAGGTCAAGTGTGTGGAGACAGGGAAATACCTAAAGCATATAGGACAGTTGGCCCTGAGGACCAGGGTTAAGAAACCCTGATATACACTATTCCTGGCTCTCCCAGTGGGTAACTACCAGACCATTCAGCAATTCTCCCAAAATCCTTCTTGGTTATCTCTAATGCAAACAAACCTCATTATCACTTGAGAAGAAAGGTGATGTGGACGTTGCAGAAGCCATTTTGATACCATGACTGCCTCCGTATTGTATGAGGATTAGAAGCTGTGGGGAGAGCAGGTCGTGTCGCTGTGGTCTGACTATTAGACGTTGCTGAAAATTACAAACTGTAGCTTTAAAAAGACTTTGCTTGATTTAATACCGCAGTCTTTAACCCTGGACCTTAATCTCTACTGTTTTTCAGGTTTTATATGCATCCCTGCTCCAACACAGCTGAGTCAAGTGAAAGGCTCATTAGCAGGCCCTTACCAAACTTGAGAGCATGCTGAAGGGTTCATTCAGTCTTTTGATTCAGCTGTGTTTGAGCAGGGAAGCATCTTAAATCTGCAGGACAGTAGATCTTAAGGACCATGGGTGCAGACCCCCAATTTAACGGAATTCACACTTTGTGTGAACTCAACAAAATGGATCAAAATATTTTATTCAGTAAAAATACATCTTATTGGAAATGTACAAGTCAAAATCTAATTTAATGTGCATTAACTAAACATTAAAGATTTGGAAGGCTATGACTTTGGATCACAATGCTTAAACTTACTTTGCTGAGCTTATTGTTTCATCGTTCTAACATCACTTGATTCTGCAACAAGAAAGTGTATGAGAGATGCAAATTAGTTAAATTAACTAATCATGGGCAGCACATTCCTGTTCATCCTCCTGCCCTGCTGACTCCTGGCCTTGCTCTCATCACTCCTTTCGCCCCTTTTCTTCTCCCTTTCATATTAGCTTCCTCACTATCTCTTCTCCCATAAACACTAGAATGGTCAAATTTCTGACATCCTTCACAGACTAGGTTGTCTATTCAGTTCTGAATACTTTAAAACTTCCCTCTGGGGCAGTGAGGCACAATAAGTCTTTCTTAACCAAACACACACCATTTTACCTGAAGCGAATAATAAAACCCATGCGTGTTCTGTGTATTTCAGGTTATGATTTTGAAGCTTTGAAGCACTTTTTCCAGGTGAGATAAAAAGACATTCTGCAGCTTTCAACCTTCCTCTACAGAAAGCCCAAATAGCTTTTACTCCTCTGTCAAGCTAGTGTATGACTTATTTAGAATGTTTCTTCATTTCTTTCTTTCTTTTTTATACATTTTGTCATTTCTCAACTCATTTTTAAGCCCATGTCTGTGTCTGTCTTTTTCAAAGGTTCAGAATTGTTTTCATATATGTCTTTGAATTTGTTTAGTCACCTTAAGCTCCCTAATGCTATTAATAAATTGCATCTCTAGATTGAAAGAAGTTTATTTTTTGTGATATGTATTTTGGTGTGAAATGTGTTTTTCAATCAACCTCCACATTCACTCAGATATCCTAAATTTTAGTGTGATAATATCTTGATAGCTGATTACCTTTTATTATATTACTAAATCTGTAAAGTGCAAAGAACGTAGGACCCAGGATTTGAGCTGAGACAGACAGTGATTGCTTAAAAGGCATTTAATGACAGAGCAGAGCAGTAGATCTGCAGCGGCTGTCGGGGGAGGCGGGGCACCGCCCATCACTGGCAACTCTGGTTAGAGAGAAACACAGGTAAGCTACCATAATAATCTGATGGAAGATAATTATCAATGTGAGTCACTTAACTGGTTTAACAGTTCAGTCCATCTCCTTAGAGTGAGGTAGTATCCAGCCGAAGGACTGCCAACGAGATGCGACGGGGGCTTCCCAGAGTGAACCTGATGCTGCAGCCCCAGTTCCAGATCCAGGAATCTGTAGCCTCATCAGGGGTTCTGATCAGATCAGGAGCAGGCTGGTCCAGGATTCAACAGAGTTCTGGCAGAACGTTCAGATGGCAACAGGCAAGCTCAGCAGTTGAGAGGCAGAACAAGGCTTGATAAGGGGAAAAACTATGGTACTTTAAAACTTGACATGACTACAAAACACTATGAAACACAACTGTGTTTTTACCTCATTAGGGAATCTCTCCTTGTGGTCCAATTAATTTTAGCTGGTTTTAAAAACGCCTCTTTATTGATCAGTATTTTTTAAATTGATCTACTTAAGTTTGCTTGGAGTCTTCCCAGTCAGTAAAAGTTGCAGCAGTATATCTAAATGGTTGTCTGCTTGATGAAAATATTTGCTGTGATATATTTTCAGCTGATAAATTCATAGGTAAATTGTAACAAATGTGTTCCAAGCTGACTGACTGACTGATTGACAGTAAAGTCATGTGGTCTCTCATCATTTGCAGCCACAGACAGGGAGGGATACTTGCAAGCCATTTCATAAGAGATGTGTGTCAGCATTCTCTTCAAAGTGACACCTGATCTGTACTTTTTTTATTTCCCCAATGTTGTAATATTTATTAGACTTAGACAACCTTTTTTGTCATTTTGTATACACAGTGTATATACAAAACTAAATTTTGTTTTGTACAGCTTTCATGACATTTCCATTTCTTAAACTGCAGCGGTGATCAAAGTAGGCAGTGTGGAAGAAAAAAAAGCATTGATGTGGAAGTTCAGAGCACTAAACATATATGGTGCAATTTTGCAATGTTTTGGTTTGGTGCTGTCAGTGCAATGCAGAGTCTGTGATATGGTTTACAGTTTTCTCAAAAGTTCAGCCGTCTGATGGCAACGGGGAAGAAGCTGTTTTGGAATCCACTGGACCTGCCTTGAATGTTGTGAAGCCTCTTCCCAGAGGGCAGAAGGTAGAACAGTCCATGGTGGGGGTGTGAGGGGTCATTTATAATTTTACAGGCTGGGGACTAGCAGCGCTGGGATGAAATGTCTTTTATGAAGGGAAGAGGAGCCCCGATGATCGTCTCTGGGGCTCTCACCACTCTTCTACATCTAAAGAGCACAAAAGAACCCCACTTTCAAGGTGGTTCAGGAATGTTCATTGATATAAAATATGTCTAAGCAATATTATATTTCCAAACATCAGAAACCTGTGAAATATTTAGACAACTTGAAGGAGCTAAAGTAAAAAAAAAAAAAAATTAACTGCTACCTCCCTTAGACCAAGCATTTAGGCCACAGAAATGCAAAGCACAGTTGTTCAACTTTATCTTATTGGATGATGATCATAACCGCTATTTTACCACCTTTTGGATGTAATTGGATGAGCTTATTTATGACTGAACTCCAGGCAGAGTCTCTATAAGTTAAAGCTTAAAGTAAGCTTTCAAATTTCTGTAACACATTCCTTTGTCTGCAAGTAGAGCATGCAATTTTAAAAATATATGTGAAAAGATAATGTCAGTCAGACTGTTTTAATAAAAGAAAAGGTGAAGTGCACTTACTTCAGAAACTCAAATGGAAAAGCTCACCTAAAGAAACAACCCAAAATGATATAAAATATGCAATAGTTATGCAATTTCATCATTACCAACTGGACATGAAATTAATTTATACAGATGACTGTGGCAAGATTTACATACACTGCTCTAGAATTAAAGGGAACACATAGACAACACAATATGACTTCAATCCAGCTTATTTGAAATCAACCTGTCCACTTAGAAAGCAACACTGATTGAAAATCAATTTCACACTTTATTGGCAATTGACAACACACACTCAATAAATGACTGGTACCGCAGGTGGGGACCACAGAACATTTCTTAGTACCCATGCTTTATGGCTGATGTTTTTGTCACTTTTGAACTTTGTTGGTCCTTTGACACTCAAGGTATGAGACTGACTCTACAACCCAAACAAGTAGCTCAGGTCGTGCAGCTCCTCTGGGATTGCACATCAATGCAAGCTGTGGCAAGAATGTTTGCTGTGTCCATCAGAGTCTTGTCCAGTGGAGACCGCTCTTCTGTGTTGGGCCACGCGTCTGTGGAGAGGTTGTTTGGTTTCTCCAATATAAAGATCAGGGCATTCCTCGCTGCACTGAACAGCATATACCACTCCGCTCATATTTAGTCTGGGGGACTCCGCAGTACCTCTACAACCTTGTGGTCAGAGAACATTCTTTTGAGGACCAGAATGTTCACATTCTGGATAAAGAAAATAGGTGGTTTGAGAGGGGCGTGAAGGAAGCCATCTATGTTAAGAGAGAAAATCCAACTTTAAACAGAGGTGGTGGACTCAGATTCCAGCTTTCAAAAACTTACAGTTCAGTTATAGAGATGATTCCTTCCAGATATCACCACAACCCCCACCCCATCACAGAGGAACAAAGCACCTACCCGCTCCAGCCGGTGAACAATACCTTCTTAACGACCAACTCTTAACAATCATAGACAGGTTTCAGGTATTACAGGAGACAATCCCCTCCTTTAACGACAATCCCCCCTTTAATGACCGACTTTCAGATTCATAGACAGGTCAGATATTACAGGCTAACAAATGGAACCAAACGACCCACTCATCGGTTTCCATTTGCATGTTTCCAAGCAATACAAGGCCTTGTCTATATAAGACCCAAACTCACTGCGAATCCAGACATTGAATTGAGAAAACTTCCTGGAGAGGTGGAGAAACGTCTTAAAATCTTGGAAACCAAGTCCAGTGGATTTTTTAAAAACTTTTACGGAATTATCAGACAAGTATTGAGCAAGCTTGAGAGAGATTTAATTGCATCTGACTAATCTCACTGTGAGCTTAGATTTTTAACTGTGTGCTGAACTTAGTGGCTCAAAATTACAGGCAGCAGGTATATCAAAAACTGTGTACCACCCCTTAACCCCTCCCCTCCTCCTCGGATATAACTTACAATTCAAAAAAGCAAGAGATTAATTTTGCTCTTAGATCATTATCAAAAACATAAAAAATCCTAAAATCATAAAAAGCCTTTTATCCAAAAGTTGACAAACTCTCCTGTGACTGTAGTATTTGAACATCACTTCGCTATACTCAGTGTCACTAAAATTTTGTACTACTGCACCACAATGCCGTACCATGCATACAGCACAACTTTTGGGGACGGATTTGCCGTAAAAAAAAGAAAAAAAAGAACTTAAATCATTATCAAAAAATAAGGAGAACTACTAGGCAAGCATTCTCAAGGTGGAAGGAGCCACTAAAGGAGAAAGGTTTTAAAAGTTTCCAAATGTCTCTTTGACAAGTAGGTTAACTGTATTGCCTAAATTGGAGTAAAGTTAAATGTTTCCATTTGGTTTAGTTAGTCAGAAAGCATAGACCAGTAGATCCCAAAAACATATGTCAGTCTTGTTCGTACATAATTGTGGGTTTAGTAGCTTTCGATACTAAGGTGCACGCATGGCTTTTTGTCTTATTACAGATTGTAGAGACTTCACTTCCCTTTTGAACCGTGGTGGCTACCGTTGCCGCAACATGAAAGATTTTGCATGATAACATATTAGTATTGCAGGAAATAATTGAATGTAGATAAACTTTTTTAAGCATTTTTGTTACTTCTCCATTTACTGTCATGTGTTTCTTTTCATAAATATTGAAATATAACCAAAAGTATAGTTAACATGTAATGTTATGTGAGCCAAAATTAAGATTTTCCGGTGGGCTAGACCAGCTATGGCAGCCACAGTGAGATTTCTTTTCTTGGAGTCCCTAGCGTTGCCCCTGCTCTCAACATGAAATGAAACAAATTACCTTTTGGATTTCCTAAAGGTGCGTTTAGAAAAAGCAAGGTGTCTGCGAAGATTTCCTCCAAGAACCAGGGGGACTTCACCGCTCTATATTGCATTTGTAGTGTTTACAACCTGAAATTGGAGGAGCTTTAACTACTTGAAGCTGACACTTCAAAAAAGTGAAAAAAACAGCAAATAGACTAAATGGGTAGTGCTAACTTATGCACGTTTGTGGAGTTGAAATTATCATTTATAAAAATAAAGATCCTCTGTGCTACTGTTGTTTCAGATATTAAAGATATTTTTTTAAGTCAACCAAAGGTTTACCATCCCTCCAATAAGCTCAAAACTGAATCAAAATGATGTACCTTTTCCAGCACTACTTGATCTGTGTACGTAAAACAGTTTGTGCTGAATTGGTTTATTAGATATAATAATTTTCTGCTAGCCACGTTGCCATCTCAGCAGATGTTTGTGCTGCGCTTGTTTCCGTATATAAAATAATTGCATAATATAATATTTAATATGGAATTCCTGGGCTGGCATTAAATATACCAGGGGGCATGTTTACCTTACTTGGTGGGTGGAATGATTTTTTTAATATTTAGTAGTTCACCAACCTCCCAGATACTTGTTTGAACCTGCAATTAACCCTTAGGAACCCAATTGCATTTCACACTAAAGGCCCAGGTGAAACTTAACTTCACGGATTGCTGAATATTTGTGCTGCAATCTCCAGTCTGTTTGGTCATGCTGCCGACTGAGTGAAATCTCTTGATTTCCATTTATTAAAATGGTCTGTGTAATTGAATATCTTTTTCCCACAACAGTTTGCCTAAGGATTCCTCGGAAACTCATGGTTTAGTATTTATTTAATTGGTGAAAACGGGATCACTAGTTAGGCCACATTAGAAATTACATTTTTGTTTATGTATATATATTTTTTTACTATAATACACGTACTATTGCCTGATTTAGTCTAAACTAATGTCGGACTGCTTACAAAAATATCAAAATCATCACATCACTGGTGAACTGTAATAATTAAAAATGGCAGGTCATTCAGCAGAGCTTGGGATTCACTTATTCTTTTGAGTCCCACACTAAACTTTCATTCCTCATGAAGAGAGTAGCCTGAATGAATGTGATTCTGCTCTGAGCCAACAGAAGTACATGCTATTCGACAACTGCTGCTAACTTGAGTCGGCAAGTTCAATGGAGTGATAGCTCTGTGTGCTGTACTGTGTAATGTGAGGTCAGCATGAGAGGCTTGTAAGTAAGTGGGGAAGAGTACAGAGGAGCAGACAGATTTGCTAAAAGGGATTTCCTTGTAGTGGTAAGGAAAACATAAACAGATTAGTTTCTGTTACAGTATTAACAGACATTCTTATGTCATAAAAGAATATCCTCTTAACACACAAATGTTGGAGTTGTAGAGACAGATTTACATTATATTGAGCTTTCTATTCACATAACTTTGTGATTTAGAAGAGAAAAAAGGAATGATTTAAATTAGAAAACTAACAGTTACCATGCCTAAAATAACTTCTATCTACTTACTGAAATGATGAGTTCATTATTTTATCTTTTCATGTCTAATTTTCTTGCATTAGTATCAGTAATTTTTCAGCAAAGAGTTTTGATACTGTTGATCACTCGATTTTATTAGAGCGGCTGGAAACCTGGGTTGGCTCAGATTACAGCAAACAAAAGATCAGTTTCCATAACTATGCAGATGACAAACAGTGCTGCATCAAAATGTCACTAGGTGGCTATGAACCTATCAGAGCATTGGATAGATGCATAGAACAGATCAATATGTGGATGCACCATAATATTCTAAAGCTGAATAAGAACAAAACTGAGGCAATAACCTTCAGGCAAAAGGACGAAAGATCCAGAGTTAGCTCACAGCTTCAGCTACTACAGAAGAAGCTATGTTGATTATGGCTGAAATCTTGGTGTCATGACAGACTCAGACCTGGACCTTCAGAGATGCATTAAGACTGTTACCATTCACCCTTTTATCACCTGAAAACCAAATGACTAATGTCAGAGCTAGATAGACTCCATGCATTTATCTTTGATATAACTGATATAACTGAACGCTGCTGCCTGTGTTCTCACTAGAACTGAGAAAGTAGAGCACCTCACCCTGGTTCTGAAGTCCTTTCACTGGCTCCTTTTAGATAGACTTTAAACACACACTGTGTAACTTTTGGTTACACAGTGTGCTTCTACTAAACATTTGTCAAGGTCCCTATTTTTCTGATCCACATGCACAACACACTGAGAAAACAGGTAGGACAGATTTAGGATTGTTTATATAAAAAAAAAAAAAAAACAGAGATGACATGCAGAGTTTCCTCAGGGCGTCTGAAAATAAAGAGAGCGTGAGGCACACTGCAAGAGAGAGCAAGACTTAATGTGAGTATGTGCACGATGAGAATGACAGCAATAAATGGTTTACTGGATGAGATGTGAACAATCCAACGGGGTTAGTGAGCGGGACTACGGAAGTCCGTAGGCAGGCAATTCAGGAGCTTGCAGGAGGGAAGGTGGCTGCCAAGTGGAAGGAGGCTGGTCGGCTGATGGTTAGGCAGGGCTCGGCCTATCAGTTGGTGTACTTTTTTTTGTTTTTTTTAATCAAAAGGTTGTTTACTGTCTAGGGTTTTCAGCCACCCCTTGAAAAACATGATTGTTCAATATTTAGAAGACATGCTCCGTGCTCTGTTTTGCAATGATTAAATTGAGATTTGTCCATACTTCTGATGAAATAAAGAATTTACATTATTGTTGTTAACAACATAAATGAATGGCAATGAGCGGTTATCTGTTTATCTGCTTCTGTTGTGTGTTGTTGTTTTTTATAAGCTGCACATAGCAGTCTGTATCATCCATAGATTAAGGTTTGCCTTTGTCTACTGTATTGTTATTTGTTTCTAGCTGCCATCATTACAAACTGTGACTGCTGGTCATACTTGCGGTTTGTGGCACGTGCCTTTCGAGAGGACAGGGGAAAGGAGAGCCAAAAAAGCTTGTTTAGAAGACGACTGAATGAGTTTTTTGGTACAGACTGCCTAATCTTTTTTCCTGCTCAAACAGTAAAGACATGCTGTGGGGTCATCATGGTTAATATTTTTTATTTTCAAATATAGTATAATATGAGACCTTTCACATTCAACCTCCAACTCTGTCTGTCTTCCTGTGTGCAATGGTGGATTTCTTTGAGGGATTATCATGTTGAGGAACATTACAGACTCACCATAGCGAATTATGCCACAGTTCCAGGCCTACAGGCAGAATTACTTGTCTGATGACCATGAAGATTAGAGTGCTACAACTCAGTCCGTATGTGGTCACACTGTCTAGCAGGAAATGAAACTCAGCTTGACAGATCTAATGCATAAAATTACTACATAGATGGATTTTTGAGCCTTAATTTTTGGAGGAAATTTGCTAACTATGTTCTTTATAAAACCCAAAATGCTGTGTTGTATACTTTAGACAGACTATATTGATTGTTTTTTCTTTCACATCTGTAGCAGCATATTATTCTTTCCAATTATACTCTTCTGAAGAGTCACAAACAAGCACAAAAAACCCAGGATGTCATTAATGTCTACAGTAGCAAGGTCAAGCCAGTTAATCAAACACACATCCCAACAGACACAAGTTCCCTCGAGACAAGAAAGCCCTGGACAACCGTCATGATGCTGAGTCAATTGTGCTCTTGCAAGTGCTTTGTTGTTTTAGAGATACAGAATCAGCAGCAGTGGAGGATCAAAGCCTGAAGACAAAAATAGATAAGATGAATGAAATTAAGCGTCTCTATTGGTTAAGTCAAGGATTTTTATCAGCAAAACTCTTAATTTGGAATATTATATTTTTATTTTAGTTTTTTGTCCTTTAATTTAAAAGTGCTTATTTTAGTCTCTAAATCAGGTGTCGTCAACGTTTTCCAGGCCAAGGGCCCCCAAACTAATGGCGAGATGGAGCAGGGACCGCCTAATTATGCATGAAATTGTGTTATATCAAACTGGTCCTATAGTCACTCTTTTACATATGACGTACCGTAACAAAAGTAATTTAGCCCTGGGATTATTAAAGTATTTCAGACTTGGATTCGGATTCCTAGTTGATGGGACAGGTGTTGTGAATGAAACAAGCTTGAAAGAGATCCTGTGTGTTGCTGAATGTGTACATTAATGACTAAAAGACGTCTCCATTTATCTGTTTACTACAGTGTGTTGAATTCATTTTAATGTATATTTAAAGAAATTTCAATTAGTGGAAAAATTTGTGGGGTGAATATAAAAAAAAGTCTCATCAACCAAAACTTTTGCGACCCCCATGCAGTACCTCTGTGGAACCCCTATTGAAGACCTCCGCTCTAAATGATCTGGCCTGATCCTCCACCTTCATTGTTTATTTCTTTCACATGACGTTTTCCTTCCCTGCCATCTGTTTCCTTTGCTTTATATTCTATTCAGCCTGAGCATTCGGGGCCAGATCACTGCTTGTATATTTTGTTTTATTTTCAGTCTGTTCAGTTCTGTTTATTCCAAGGTTCATGTCCTGGATCCTGGCGGCCAGTGGGAAGAGGGTTTTATGTCTGTCTCCTAATCGTCCACTATTCCTCTCCTGCTAAGTCCTCTGGGTTTTTTAGCTCTATACGCGGGGAGGATCAGTTGTTATCTCTGTAAGCCTGGCTCCAAGGAGGAGACCAGTTTAAAGGTCCTGCTCAATTTCTGGTTCCACGTCCTGTCTTTACTTCTCTCTACCACTGAGCCTGCCTGTCTGCACCTGATCCTGTCGGCTCCTCTGCGTGTCCGCCTGGTCACGCTCCCGGACTCTGTCGGACTCTGACCCTGCCTTTGAGCTCCTAGAAGCCTGGATCCTGTCATCCTGTCGGCTCCTCTGCATGTCCGCCTGGTCACGCTCCCGGACTCTGTCGGACTCTGACCCTGCCTTTGAGCTCCTAGAAGCCTGGATCCTGTCATCTGTCTGTTCCTGCCTGATCTGTATCCCTGACCAGGATCTCCTTCCTGCAAGTCCTCCGGGACTGCAGCACCGGTGACACTCTGGATGACGCACGCCGCGTCAGCTATCAGCCCATCTGCTGGTTCGCGCATCTTCAAGGGTTATGGACTAAACCGTAAAACCAGGTAATTGACTCACTTAGATCATCATCTTCTGTCAGATGATCGTATTCACTTACCTGTGTTTTTCCCACTGAGCGTCCGTGATTGGGCAGTGCCCCGCCCCCCTCCTGCAGTCGCCATGAGCCACAATCCTCTGCTGCTCCACTTTAGTTCCTTTTGTTTGTTTTTATTTAATAAACGTTTTGAACTTTCCTATGGACTTTCTCACCTTGAATACTGGGTCCATCTGTCCCGTTTTTTATGACAGAAACTTGTGTCTAAAATTTATGTAATCACAGGACAGCTACAATCAAGCATACAGCAGCTGAATCCAATGCTTCATGTTTCCATTCACCAAAAGGTAAGCAAAGTAAGGAGTCTAAATCCTACTTATCGGTTTTCAAGCCTACACTGTTATAACAAAATAAATAAAAAATTATATATATCTA
>NW_015150697.1:914837-933910 GCF_000732505.1 Cyprinodon variegatus
ATATATATATATATATATATATATATATATATATATATATATATATATATATATATAGCCTGATAAACCAGACTAAATGGAAGATTAAATGTGTAATTTAGTCTGGCCTCCATGAATGAGACATCGGAAGATTGTTGATGAGAACAACCTGTTGTTTTTCAAACCATATCTGTGCTTATTGGCCAACGCTCTGACCAGTGAATGCAACTGACTGTGATGTAGTAAGCGAGACAGAAAGCTGGTGGGGGAGTGTAAACAAACAGCCTGTCGGTAAAATGGCGAATACGTCCTTCTCAAAAATGAATGAGCATAGAGCCTCTTCCTGCTCCTGTTTCAATGAAAAGCCCAAGTCTAATCCTTCCAAAAGTGATTCCAAAGCTGAGTCAAAAATCGCCACCAGAAGCAGTGGTCCTTCAGACAGGACTATGCCGAGAGAGGGCCGCTGCAGACAGGCTGCGGTTATCCCTGGCTGCCGGTAGCCTCAGACCGCTGGTTGCCATGGTCCTCTCAACTTCGGAAATAGTTTTTTTAATTACGCATTAAATCAGTAAATGGACAGTATAGTGACACTTTAATGTATAATATCAAATGATCTTAAAATGTACTTTTGTTGAACAACAGCAACAAAAAAGTCAATGGAGCACTCCATTGAAAGCTACTGCTGCCGCAGTGCATGCTACTGTTGAATAGTTGTTGCCATCTTCCTTGTTGTGATTTCTCCAGCGTCGTGCGGCTTTGTCGTCACGCCCTCAAAATCTTCCCCGTTTTGCATCCAAAAATTCAAAACACATCTCTGCGATGTGATTGGTCCGTCAGTTCTAGGGCCTGGGGCATTGATCTAGGCTAGACCCACTTGCAGGCAAAAATGATTTTGGCCGTTGGTGGGTGGGGCTAATTTACTAGGCTAAAATATATATATATATATATATATATGTATATATATAGTCATCAGGGGAGGTAGATGCTCATCAGTAGTTACATCGAGAGGACCCAGTTGAGGTGGCTCGGGCATCTGATTAGGATGCCTCCTGGACGTCTCCCTGGTGAGGTGTTCCAGGCACATCCCACCGGGAGGAGGCCAAGGGGGAAACCCAGGACACGCTTGAGGGACTAAGTTTTTCGGCTGGCCTGGGAGCACCTTGGGATTCCCCTCTCTCCCTTTATTTTGAAGGCTAGTCTTTTAATAAAAGCTATTGAAAACTTTCTTACAGAAAATACAATAACATATTCTCACAGAAAAAAATTGGAAGTTCCATATCTGTGTTTTAGATATCAAGAAGAATCTTATTTTAGTAATCTACAAATGGAACAACAAAGAATACTCTACTCTACTACTACATATATAAATGTAGAAACGGCCTGCCATAGCCCATTTCATATAAACTTACCCATTGACTCGAGCAACAATCAAATCATACAATTTAAAGTATGGTTTAAGGTTAAAAATATAATGCAATACAAACAATAAGGGAAGTGAGGGGTTGAAATTAACAATATTCTTGGACTTGATACGTGTTGAACAAAGCTATACATGCATTTTATCCAGTTTACATGCAAAACAGAGACAACATTTTTAAAACTACAAATACCATAGTGCCTTTTCAATCAGGTGTCCTATCATATCTTGAATATGTTGCTGATAGTAAAACAATGAAAGCAGCTCTGTGTATGGCATGAAAGGAAAAAAAAATTAAAGTGGAACAATTGAAGGACAGTTTTGTCAAAAATCCCTCTGAATGAGCAGCTTTGGCTTTCCACGCCCCCCTCCTCCCGAAGGCCATGCCCCCACAACCTGCAATTATGACAACCAGTCAGAGTTCATGAAGATAGCCCAGAAACACAGAATAATACATTATTGATGGATGGGCTGCATTAGACTGCTCTGGTCAGCTTATTTCCCCTTATGGCATCATAAAAGGAATGCTTTTCAAACAGACTGTTCAAAACAGAGACAGCTTTTTAAAACTGCTAATAGCATAGTGCCTTTTGAATCAGGTGTCCTATCATATCTTGAATAAATTGCTGGCAGTAAAACAATAATAGCAGCTCTGTGTATAGCATGACAGGAAAAAAATTAAGAGGAACCATTGAAGGACAGATTTTTCAAGCATCCCTTCACTCACATGGAGATACATATGAGGCATTTTCATTAAGAATAATTGTCCTTGAAAGGTATTGTTATTTGAACTCTGAGAAATACTTTTGGTTTCTAAAGGCCCTGTCACACCTGGATGATTTAGACAGCCTATGCATGACGTATGAAAAATCTGGCAAAAATGTTGGCATACATTGGATAAGTAATGGGTATGTTTTGTATAAGTTATGAGCAAGCAGAAGCAAACTGAAACACGCTGGCACAGGTGGACATACGGCAACAACATCTAGAAATTTTGAGCATGCCATACATGGGCAATAAGTTACAGGTAAGTTATGTGGTCGTTGACATACGTTAGGTGTAAGCTACTTATAAGTCGTGGCGTCTAGCTAATCCAAAACCTATGAGCAAGTTGTGCATAACTTATGCGTAACTGATCAAGAACTTATCTGCAACGCATATCAATGTATCTGACCTTTTCCAGATGACCACTGAATGTGTTTTTAACTTAAAGCTACTGTATAACGGTGTATTGACACCATTACGGAATAAAAGGGGGTTCACAGGAGGACACCATCTGTACTCCTGCAGACTGGATCTGCATCATAGGGTGGGTGAGAAGGTGAGTGTGGATCCTCCCTGCGTTCACGCTCACGACAGACAAACTTCCTAGCAGACATAAAGCTGAATCTGCTGTGATTGCAAACTTTCTTTCTCTGTCGTTGGACATAAGCTCTGGACTCGTTATGAATACGCTATGTATACGTCCAAAATTGAAAAAATACATAGAAAGTTCAGCATATACCAGCATTTTCTGGGAGATCAGGCATACGCTGTCTAGATCAGCAAGGTTGGACAGGGCCCTAAGGGTTGCTGATTGAGATTCACAATCAGTGAATTAGCCCCAACAGTTGTGTCAAAAGCCTGGCAGCACATTAAGCTGGCATCTAACCATTCGGATCTGGATCTAGAACACAAGAACATGAATTTATTCAATATTATCCAGGCAGTCACAAACATTTTGCAACATGATGACAGCCAGGGAAAAGTGGGATGGTCAAATGTCACACAAAATGCACTTTTTTCTTTTAAAGTTAAAAGTGCCTATGTTTCTACTGAAACATGCCAGTACAAGTTTACTAAAAAAAATCTCATATTATCTTAACTGCACATCAATATAAAAGGCATGCTAACATTTCTGGGACATGACAGTGTAGTGTGTAACAATTTATTGTGCACCATAAAGGCCTGAGAGATGTTACTTTGACTGAAACTTCTGTCTATGTTCCAGACTCTGATTACCCTCTGTGCAGTTAACTTGAAGCTCCAGTTAATTAGCATCTGTGGTAATTAGTGGGGTCGTTAAGAGCATTATAATCAAGTTTTCTCCTTTACTCATTTGACTCCCTGGGGAAGTGGGGATTTGTCTTCCTCCCTTTCTTTTCCACAGCAGGCAGTATATCACATGCTGTGTCACAGAGCTTATTTTAGTAAAACAGTGATGCTGAATAAGTCTAAAGTTAACCCAGTAGTAGTTTCATAACAATCTGAGGATATATGCTTTGTTTTATACAAAGAACAGCTCTCTGTGATGTAAAGCAGTTATTTATTTCTTTTTTATTATTAAATGCACAATTTACAAGAATTCTCCTTGCATCATGTCAGCATTGGGTTCATAATATTGACAAATCAAGATCCAGTTTAGTTGGAAATTTACTTAGTTATATCAAAAAAAGCTAAGGTATTACTAAATGACGATTCAATCAGGATCAGTCCAATTAGTATTTGTATTGAATAATCAGTGTTGTTTAAAGTACTGACATCTCAGAGTCAAGTAATAGTATTTGTGCCTCACTGGTAGGTCACTGACCAAAATGTTAATTCAGTTAATGCCTTAAAGAATCTGAAATGTCTTGAAAATTATTATAAAAACAGCTCTACTCAAGTAATCTAATAAACAGTATAAGAAAAAAACTAGAAGGAGGCAGATGCAGTTTGAATAATATTTTTTATATTTGGGTAAACATTGAAGGTCAAATTCACTTAAAATAATATATACACCAAGCGCAGAAAAAATTTAGACCAAGTTTAGACATGAAATTCAATCTTTTTGTAAGCCTTCAGTTTTCCTTCTTCAAGTAAGGTCAGTACCATACACTTTATAATTGTACACAACAAAGTCCAGGCAAAATATAGACCAGGGTATGAATACTAAGAACATGGTTAAAGAGTCAATTGTGTTCAAATAAGGCCATGGGTTCTCATCAGCAACTGGTGGTTCCCCTGTAGCCGAGTCTGACGTTGTTGAAGTCGCTGTCATTGTCTTCAGCTCCTTTTCCATGTGGCTGCCGCTGATTCTTTGGCTGCGTGCGTGATTGCTCTCTTTCTTTCTCATTGAAAATGTATAGGAGTAAGAAGTATGCAATTAAGTTCCGAAATATAGTGAAGTAAAAATGAAATTTATCAAAACATTTTATAGTCGAGAAAAATATAAAGTACTCCAAAATATACCTAAGTACAGTAGTGAAGTATTTTTACTTCGTTACTATACAGCACTGTGAATAATACTATTAAAATACCCTTGAAACCAAAATATTCTCTATTCTGTTATATATTAAATGTATAAGTTCCATTTATGTTGAATCAATGGGTATAAACAAAGAGCAATCATTTCTGCTTTTAGGTTTCCATCATCGTGATCACATGCATAAGCAGATTTCATGCTTAAAGTTCACAGAAGCAAGAAATCCCAAAAATTGCAACACAAAGAAAAAGTTGATGTACAAAAATGTGCGAAAAGATGTTACCACACATATTACCATCAAATAACCTAATTTTCATGGAACTGATCCCATGCTCACACACACTAACTTTACTCTGCACCCTTGCCCATTCCTACATGCATACGCAAATGAGTATAAATAACCAGAAGATTCACAACACTGTCAGGCCTTCACAGAGAGACTTTGTCAGCACACCTTAGGGAGATTTATTACGGCCAACTGACAACTTATTAAATGACATAAGCTATTAACGATAGAAACCAACTGTAAATAAAGTCTGTCAGCTCCTTTTGTTCTACAATGTCTGTACCAAGAGTTAGCTTACAGCTATAGCTACAACAGATAGAAACCTGATTATGGCTGAAATCTTAGTATGATGGACCTGAATATTCAGGGGGACATAAAGGCAGTTGATAGGTCAGCCTTTTATCACCTGAAGAACATTTCCAGGATTAAAGGACTAATGTCCAATCAAGATCTAGAAAATCTCATTCATGCATTTATTTTTAGAGGAATTGATTACTGCAACAGTGTCTCCATAAGTTTTCCCAATAAGTCTGCAGGACAGCTGCAGAACTAAACTAGAACTAAAAAGTAGAGCACACCATTCCAGTTCTGCAGTCCTTACACCGGCTCCCTGTAGCTATGAGAACAAACCTTTTGTTTATATATTAATCACTAAATAGCTCAACACCTAAATACATAACAGATTTGTTGACCTAAAGTCACCCAAAGTCTAAAATGAGTTTTTATAGTATTTAGCAGTGTTTATTTTCAATAGGTGCGACAAAAAAGCATGATTTTTGCTCTGTTTAATCACCTATAAATCCAACGTGATTAAATTAACAATTGTGCCTAAAGAGAAATTTTGTGCGTTTTAACTGAAATATATCTGTTTCAATAGTCATATTATAGCATTTTTATTTGACCGTTTTCACCTAAAACATTTCTTTATGAGCAGACTGACAACTCAGTAGTTTAGGTCGATGAATCTATAAGCCTTTAGACTATTATCCCTGAAAGCTCCTGGGTCCTGAGTTTCCATGCTGCTTCCGCAGTGTCAGCTTATACGGCTAAATTGGTGCAATCCAGCAAACAATCAAAGCATTATATTTAATATGGATTTTGTGGATAATCAGAAGCTACTGGAATCCAGGTCAACTCAGTCAACAATGGCAACTCCACATAAGATGTAAAAAGCTTAAAAAAGAACCTTGTCAAGTATGAGATAGAGCTACGAGAACAGCCAGAAGAGAGCAGCACTTCTGTGTTGGACCACAGGTAGAAGTATAATAAAAAATCTGCAAAGCCTTGTTACTATTATAAAAAAATCTTTAGTGCCCTTCTGTCACATTGTAACTTTGGAGCTGTACTTGATTTAGGTAATTAAAATCAGAAATTGCTCTTGAAAATCCTCTGGGCTTAAGTGGTTGTAAACCAACAAGAGGTCTCTATGGCTATGTTCACACTGCAGCTTGAAGTGACCCAAATCCGATTTTTTTGGCCCATATGCCACCTGTGTTTGATCTTTTCATGGCAGTCTGAACAACACAGATACGATTTTTTGCAACATGACTAAGACCACCTGGCTATGTTGTCCTGAATAGGATATGAATCTGATCTCTTCAAATGAGACCCAAGTCTGAACAGCCAGGTCACAGTAATCCAACCTGAACGCCATTAATACCCAACAAAGGTCTTGCTATGAAGAAGAAAAACAAGAACAACACAACCATGGTGGACGATGATGCAGGGAGCAATATTTATGTTTAACCATCTTGAAAAGATTGTGTTTTTATGGTAGGGAAAGATCGCTAGATGCACTCCGGAACTACCACCCATGTTTACTTCCGTAAACACAGAACACTCTGGTCTGTGACGTCATTGCGTCCTCTATTGCGCAGGCGGGATACTTGCGTTGTGTGACTGCAGTTTACACAGGAGATCACATAGAAGTCGCATATATTTATATATAAATATGAACGGCAACTTAAAAAAATTTCAAAAAAACTTCACAAAAAATCGTAATTGAGCATCAAGGCCTGCAGTGTGAACATAGACTACTAACAAAGGCTGATGCATTAAAGAGGACAAATGAGGCGTGCATGCTAGTTAAATTGTTTGTAACATCTGAGCCACCATTGTGAGATTTGTAGTACTAGGGAAAATCTGGTAAATGTTGTTAAAGCAACTGTATTGACTGACTTGTCCCACCGCACAAACAACAATGGTCTAGATCAGTGTATGTTTTCATATATGGTAGCAGTTTAAAGAATGAATTATATATTATGTTGATTGATATACATTTTTTTTTTTTTTTTTCACAATTGAATTCCCATTTGCATTTAAAGCTCCAATGAAAGTTAAGTATATATAGAGGTTTCAGATTTTCAAAAGTAACATGCTCTAAAATATGATTTGGGTGTCTTTAGAATAGTAAAATTTTATGTAATGATTACACTCTTTAGGTGTATATTTTCTATATAATACAAATTTGTTCTTTTATCAGCTTGGCACAATAATAATTCCAAAGTGTGTAGCTCATATTTCATCTACAACTGAGCTGGATATGATTCCATCTAAATAGCTCTTCAGATGGGATATAATAATGTTATAACAAAAAATGATTTGTTTATCGTGAATTCATTTTACAGAGATCCCACTGACATTGTTTTCTACACTGTTTAAAATTAACATTTTATTTACCAATTCGCTAACTTTTTCTTACTTTTTTACATTTTATTGTGACTAAAAACAATGTTAAAATATTTATTTAAGTAAAAACATTCAAAAAACGAAACTTTTGTTATCTTAGATTTCTCTCGACTGCAATTTCTATTTGTGTAAAAACATATTTTAGCACCTTAATAAATGTAATTTCTGTATCAACAGTGAAAATCCTGCCCATTATCATTCAAATTTCCATTCAGCACAACCATTTTTGAATAATCCATTTTACCCCCATCATGCAACAGTGGCAGTGGATAACTATTATTCAGGCAATTACTTTTCAGGCAGTGGGTGTTGGTGAGAAGTTGCTAAACACATTTTAGACCATTGGCAAAACTTAATGTGTCTGCCTGTTTTGGCTGCATGTTGCCTAATGTGTTGGCATCAATTCATCAACAAGCAAGCATCAAAACACAAACACCTACTCATGATTCCAGGCTGCCATTTGCAGAATATATGCAGACTGTTGTCACACCTGTTGCTCGCAGCGTGTACACTGCAACTGTGTTTCAGCACATGAATACATCCCGGTTTTTCTGTGTTTGTATTTATGTGTAGATGTGGTGTATTATCCACTATATAAATATATAATAATACTATATAATAGTAATCAAAAGACAAAAGAAACCACTAAGTTTTGACAAGTTATCTCATTGTTTGCTACAATTAATTTTCATAACTGAAAATGCTTAAGGTACATGTTAATCGTTTGCGTCTTCTAGTTGATCTTAATCGTTCGTTCTCCAGCAGCCGGTATATCATAGCAACAGTCGCTGTCAAAGCTCAGACGGATACAGTGGAGACGACCGCTTGCTGTTCCAGAAGTAAGAAGGAAGGCATCAAAGGCAGAGGGTGTAGTTATTCCCTACAGTACCATCAAGGGGACTCAGTTTAGCTGAGAGGGTGCTTCAAAACAAGTGTATTGTATAGTGAGAATGGGGAGGGAATAGCCACTGACTGAAGTGTTTATGAGATAATTGAGAGGTCTGTCATCTCCCCATTCTGGCACTGGTTGGACAACCACTCTTGCAGGATTCTGTTTCATTGTTAGAGGATATGAATATGTAAACATTTACCACATAAATTTTTTTTAAATTCTGAAACTCAACTGTGGCAGCAATTTTTCTTTTTAAATACCTTAGAAAGTCAGGTGCAAAATTTCATGCAAAAATATCTGCAGTCATGGTTTCCACATAGGAGGAATTGGTACGCAGTTATTTTTCAGTTTCTACTAAATCTAAGAAAAAAAAAGCAATCTGAAAATGGGAAATAATTTTAAAAGAAAAAAATCACACTGATAGCAAAAACTGATGTTATTTCAGAGTGAAGTAACAGTTTTGAGAACATATTTAGTCATTGAAAAAGACAGAAAAAAAACTATCAAATATATTTTTACTCTTTGTTTGCAATGACATTGAAAACATTTTCTCTCAAAAAAAGATTTTCAATCAATCAATCAATAGTTTTTTAAAAATCTCTCAACATAAGTCTTTTATCTTGATGTGAAAAATGTGTTATGGGCAGGCCTGTGTTCCTATTGGCCAGTCTCAACAGAATTAAGAGCGAGTGGTGATAATTGATGCGTTCGAGATAAGCAGCGCCTCGTCTGGAATGTGGATGAGAGCATATACTGTGTTGATGGGCATGGTTAAAAGCCTAATTTAAAGCTGGACAGAGCTGTCTGCAACTGAAAGAGATGGCAACTGAACAAGATGGCTGGCATCACGTCTGTATTGTGCAACTTAATGGTGGAAAATTCAAATTAAAACACTTACAACCAACAATGCAGCCATAAGTTCTCATCCACATTGCAGGCGGGGCGCTGTTCATCAAGAACAGACCTACTGGTGAACTGAGGCAGTCTAGCCAAGCGAGAGTTCCCTCATGATTATTAAAGATGGCGGCGGATCCATCTTTGCACCTGATATCACCACTCAGCTATCTGTTTTGATGAGATTGGCCAATACGCACACAGGCCAAGACACATTTTTCACATCGAGATCAAAATCCTGATTGAGAAGTCTTAAGCCCCTGTCACACCTTGACAATTTAGACCAAGCTATACCTGAAAAATCTGGCAAAAATGCTGGCTTACGTTGAGAAATTTTGAGCATCTTCAAAATTTCCTGACGTATGCCAGCATGTGCCATACGTGGGGCACAAGTTAATGTAAGTAATCTGACCACTGACATAAGTTAAGTGTAAGTTGCTCATAAGTCATGGTGTCTAGCTTACCCAAAACGTATGAGTAACTTGTGCATAACTTATGTGTAACTTATCTCCAGAGCATATAAGCGTATTTGACGTGTTCCAGACGACCGCTGAACTAACTTACAGCTACTGTATAATGGCTATTTTGGCAGCGTTTTGGTATAAAAGGGGCTTTACTCAGGGGAACTGTCAGTTCTCCAGACTGCATCCCCATTATAGGGTGAGCAAGAAGGTGAGTGTGATGAATCCTCTGTATGTTCACGCCCACAGCCACGATCAACAAACTTCCTAGCAGACATGATGCTAAATTGGCTGTGACTGCAAACCTTTTTTCTTTGTTTTTCCTTTTTCTGTTTTATTTGTGTGTTTTTTTTTCGGGTGGGCAGTAAACAGCAGCTAGGTAAATAACGCAATCAAAGACATATTTTTATGCAGTCGGGGCACCTTCGAGCACATTGCTGCTCCTGAGGGGAGCCAGCAGCTTTAACTGATGTTGCGTATTATGCTGCTGTGCATTATGCATAAGTTAGGCTGCTGTTGGACACAAGTCCTGGACTCATTATGAGTATGCTATGTATATGCCCAAAATTGAAAAAAGCATTTTAGGAGATTCTGGGATGTTGTGCATACGCTGTCTAAAAAGGCAAGGTGTGACAGGGCCCTTAAGCTTTGAGAAAAAAAATGTTTGAGAGACAAATCTATTTTTGAGAGAAAATGATTTCACTCCAATTCCAACAATATTTGAGAATGAAAATATATTTAATAAAAATATATTTAGTATTATCATTATTGTTTATTTTTAATAATTATGACCTCCCTCTTCATGGCTTTGAACCTCGTCGTTCTTTACAGCCTCTCTCAAACTGCCAGTAGTACACATAATATACTGTTTTTAATTGTATATTGTTTTTAACCAATTTGGCTTGCAGGTCTTAGGTCTTGAATGGAAACATATCAACAAAACTCTTGCTTTGGGAAACAATTATTTGGAAAGCCCTTACAAGTATCCCTGGAAAATCCTTTCTCCACATGCACACCAACAAAATAGGGACAGTGTTTGTTAGCTCCTTCTGTATGTACCTTTCTTTTGGAGTATAGACTTTAAATGATGGTAAAGAAATTTGTGCATGCATACAATTCACTGATGGAGCAATACATTAATAATTTCATAAAAACTGAATGATAGCTTGAACATAAAGTTGAAACATCAACATGTTAAATATATATATTTTTTAAGGTAATAGTGTTTTTTATCTATACCAAATCAGAGATCATTCATTTGGAGAGATGGTTGTTAAATGTATTGAAAACATGACAAAAAAATCACTTAACATTATCTTAATTATATTATCTAAACATAATTACTGTGATCTTTCTTGTGTTAACATTTTCCAATGTTTTTGATTGCTGAGCTGTTGCTTAGATACAGAGGATGTGTTATTTAACTGACCTTCAAACAACAACAAAAAAAAAAACTAGATGAAAATGTTCAGAGAAAATCAATAGAAATTTCCCATTATTACCCAATGACTTGAAATACAAGACATTTAAATAGGCTAATCATTTAGGCAGAGGATCAAGCTAAACCCACACACTGCAGCTGTGTGTTAGGCCATCTTCTTGATGGGTATTAGAAATAATTAAAAATAATCATCTGTGCATGACACCCTCCAACCTGATATAACTGGGTCCAACTGTCAGTCTTTGCCTGAAAGCTGCAGCCATTCTTTTGCATAAGGGACCAGCCTTTTAAAGCCATATTAGGGTGGCTACTGATTTACTCCAACCAGAATAGCAAAACTCACAATCATGTGCACAAAAATACCAATGCACAAATCCCTTCATACGCCTCACAGTGTGTTTTGACAGGGTCAGTTAACCGTTACCCTAGGTAATGACGATGCTTCATCAATACCAGAGTACCATAGCTAAGGCATAAAAAGAATAGATATAGATGGTGAGACACACACAAACCATTTTGAGGACTTTTTAGAATCCCACTGACTTTCACTTATTTTCGGTCTCTCCTTTCTACTGTATCTCTTAAGCCTGTTTACCTTAAACCTAATCATTATCAGTGAATTCCTAACCCTACTAAACTCAGGAAAATCAGCAAGGAAATCCAAAAGACACACACCTGAAGATAGCGTTGAGAAAATTAGACGCAAAAACATCACAATCCTTTATGTTGCTGGAGTCTCTGAAAAACTCAAGAGGATTTTCTCAAAACACAAAATCCCAGTACATTTCAAACCAAACAAGACCATTAAACTAGTGCATATTAAAGAAAAGAATCCCCAGACCGAATATGAGCGAAGTGGTATATGATGTTCAGTGCAGCGAGTAATGCTCTGATCTTTATATTGGAGAAACCAAACAACCTCTTCACAGATGCATGGCCCAACACAGAAGAGCGGCCTCCTCTGGACAAAACTCCGCAGAACATCTACCGGTACACCTTATGGACAAATGACATTCTTTTGAGGACCAGAATGTTCACATTTTGGATAAAGAAAATAGGTGGTTTGAGAGGGGTGTGATGGAAGTCATATATGTCAAGAGAGAAACACCAACATTAAACAGAGGTGGTAGACTCAGATTCCAGCTTCCAAAAACTTACAATTCAGTTATTGAGCTGATTCCTTCCAGTTAACACCATAACCCCCACCCCATCACAGAGGAACAAAGTACCTCCTCTCTTTAGCCAGTTGAACAATCGCCCCTTTAACGACCGACCCTTCACAATCATAGATAGGTTTCAGGTATTACAGGTGACAATACCTCCTTTAATGACAGTGAGGCAGACACCCTGTCTATTTTAAGGGTAGGCTTAAAACTTTCCTTTTTGATAAAACCTATAGTTAGAGTGGCTCAGGTTATCTTGAGCTATCTCTATAGTTATGCTGCTATAGGCTTAGACTTCTGGAGGACATAGGGACCCCTTTTTCATCATTCTGCTTCATTATATCTCTATTTTCCCACTCTGCAATCTGTTAGTTCAATCTCTAACCTTGTGCTCTGTCTGCCTTTTCTCATAGTAGCTTTGCCTTGTCTGTTTCTGTTTGGCTGAGACATCATCCTGGAGAGAAATATCAGCTGTGCTGCTGCTATCAACACCTTTGTTTATAGATGTTGGAGATCAGCCTGTTTTTCAGTATAGTCCTCTGTCTCTGACTGTTACTGGCTGGATGCGCTTTCTTCATCTTCTGACATGGGGGCTGTCAAGGAGCTCACCTGCTTTGTCACGTGTTTCCTGGACGGGGCTACCTTTTACAGTTGCCTTCTGTAACTCTGCTTCTTTCTCCTTGAACCCCAGTCGGCCTCAACAGATGGCCACTCACACTGAGCCTGGATCTGCTGAAGGTTTCTTCCTGTTAAAAGGGAGTTTTTCCTCTCCTCTGTCGCCACAAGCATGCTTAGTGTGAAGGATTGCCTTTGAGTCAATGCAATCAACTGGTTATCCTTAGATAGAACACTTTCAATTAATTTTACTGTATGACCTGGAGAACTGTAAAATGGCTTGAGATTACGTGTTGTGAATTGGCACTATATAAATGAATAAAATTGAGTTGAATTAAATTTTTTAAAACATTTATGTCCTTTTAATGCAATAATGAGTTAAATTAACTCTGTTAGAGCAAGCATTACCACTCACTTTGTAAACAGTAACATGCACACACACAAGAAACCAACTTCATATCCAGCTCAGTCTGTTTGCAGGAAATAAACATGTTTTCAGCTCTTTAAAATTGCATAATGTTAATATACCAAGGACAGGCCAAAAGTAAACTTTAAGTAGCAAGTTCTTAATTGTGACATCTTACTAAACATAGTAATTTACTAAGCACTGTCACCAAGATCTGTCCATTCACACCAAACTCATAATCATATGTATACAAAAAAGACAAAACATGAATAAATCATAAGAAGACAAACAAGGGCAAAGTGTTGGACAAAAAATTCCTGCTGAACACACACATCCAGCCACAGTCCCTCACATGCTTCGCCCACAACCCTTCTGGACTTGTCTCCTTGGTAACAACACCATGGATGATGTCCTTGGTTGAAATGGAGAGATTAAAAGAGAGAGAGAGAGATGGGACACTAGATGTACAGGCACTTGTTGAATGCTTAAAATCAGGCTTTAACAAAGGGGTATTTAATTCAGTGCATTTAAAAATGTTTTGGTTTTAAAACGTTTTTTCTTACTGTTTTTGAGATTTACTTTTAGTGTCCACATGAATAAAGAGCTTTATTTATTCTAACATAAAATAGGTAACTGTAACTAGCTTTTTAAGTTACTGAATTTGAGCTAATATAAGCAGCAAGTTATATTAATCATATTAAATATTTAATCTGTTACTATGTGATCAATAAATATATATTACCCAATTATATCCATCAATCTTTTAGAGACAATTAAGGAATTCTTGTAACTCTTTGAAAAAAAGTTACTTTTATAAAAAGGACCATACACTGAATTTAGCCCCAAGGCATTTCTTAAATCTCCTCGAAACAATACTTAAAGCTCACTTTATTAAGTGAACATTTAATAGATGTTTTGGTCTAGAGGCCAGGAGCAAATCTCATGTTGTAAAACGCCTTCCAAAGTACAGTTAGTGTGGTCAACACTGAGATTGTTGCTCATCATGATCTGTTACAGCTTGATGACCGTGTTAGTCTGTCCACACTGTGGCAGATGTCTCCATAACAAGTGCTCTATATTCTGACACAGTGGTGTGAGCATATGTGCTGTCTTTTTCTGTCAGTCTGAAAAATAGAAGACACAGAATGAGAGGGACAGGGAGAAGAAAAACATGTTTCTTTCCAAGGAGTAGACCTTGCCTGTCTTAATAGATGGGGTACAGTAGATAAAAAGGTCCTTAAAAATGTACAGGTCTTTTAGTTACGATTATTATTTAACATATATACTGACACCCCCTTCACATGTTTCTGTCCTCTTCATGGAACAAAATATCTCTACGGTACCTAGTCTTTTGTTCTCTTCATGGAGCAAAACTTCTTTACAGTATCTAGTCAGCTTATCTAGTCAGTTTTACTTCTGCCCATTTTTTGTTGATGTTTCCTGTTGTCCTTGCTACACCAGTTACCATTTACTGTTGTACTGATTTGTAGCTTTCAAGGCTTCCTTTAGCTGTTTTTTGTCTTTGAAACTGCTGCTGCTAATGGGGCTCGAAAATAAAAAAGTTTTCAATTCTGCAACTTGGGAGTTTATATTTTATTAAACATGATCTGTTAAATTTCTAAATTTGACATAATATTATGCAGAGAATAAGATCCATGTAACCATTACAGACTGTTGGTAAATTGAAAGTTTATTTAGAAGCACGGGAAAAGTGATCAGTTTGGGGTCCAGTTTCGAATTAGAAGGGAGGAATAGTAAGAAAGTATTCTGTGGGACAAGATAACAGGGGGACACAACGTGAAAACTACAATGCGGTGACCTACTATTCCAGCAGTGAAGAGGCGTTGGAGGGTAGACAGGCTGGTGACTGATATCTAGAGACTCAGAGTGAATTTTGTAGGAGACCAGACAGATGACATGCCAATGCTCCTCCTTTAAACCCAAGCTACTTACCCTCATATGAGGTAAAGCTCAGAATCAGGCCTTACGGCCAAATCCTGCTGGCGAAGAAGGTGAAAGAAAAACACAACTCTGCAGAAAAACTCAATGGACTAAACAAAAATTGGTGTTAAACAGTTTGTATATAAGGGTTTCAAAGTGGGAGAGCAAAAAGCCCACCTAAAAAGAACTAATTCAATCCCCCCCCCAAAAAAAAATTGAGATTATGGGTTTCAAAACTTTTGAAAGTATTTAATTGTACCTTTCATACAAAAAAAATATATATTTTATATGTTTTCAACACTTTAATTTAAAAAAAGGCAATTTTAAAAGGTTCTTACAAATCACCTCCTCAACTACCTGCCATTTTCTAGGAATACTCACCTATGAATATAACATTTTCTATATAATTAGATATGATCTGCCGGGCTACCGGTGTAATTGCTTTACAGGACAATGACCACTCTCCCCAGCTTTTAACAATAAATATAAATACTGTATTCATAATACAGTTAAAACTCAATGAAAGTGATTTTTTTTTATTACCAGAACTTACATTTAGGGAGGATTCAATGTATTCTTCATTTTTTAGGTATTTTTGATATTGCTTAATTTTTTTATGTGGTTTTGAACTTCCAACGTGGAGTCTGTCAAGGGTATTTTCATGTTTTACTTTCCGGTGGAATGGGGGTGCGGGGATGCAGATGAAGCACATGTCAAGGGATCTTCTTAAACAGAACTTTACTTGCGCTAGCAACAGGTGAGTAACAGACACAGCTGATGGTTGATACACTGCATAATTTTGGCATCTCTCTCTGGCACAGACAGCGTTTGAGCAGTGTCCATACAGTGAGCCTTGAGTGCCTGTTGTAACCTCAACAACAACCTAGAACCTCTCGCAATGAAATAAAGTTATTAAGATAACCGCATTGTTTTTATCAACTAAACACTGGCTTGGAGAAATTGAAACAAAACACAAAAGTTATAATTTTATGCTTGCTATGACAGCTTAACTGCCTTACGTACCCTGCCTCCCCCCTTTTTTTAATTTTAGGAGTACTGAGTCACTTCAGTATATACAACTTAAAAGGGCTGTAGGGGATCTTGGAAAAATGGTTCCAGCAAGTCATATTTTTGAAGATACTCAACCATGCCTCTGCCTTCAGACCACCCCTCGAAACCAAGCCTTCAAAACATAAGAACGCGCATGCTGTCTGTAGCGCGTCTAGAGCAGGTGCGTCGCTGAACTCTGAGCTGGCAGGGAGACAGACAGCATACAGAGCGCTATGATCACTCCTTTCAAACAGTTTATTAAAGCCTAAATTAACTTAAAATGCCGAAAAAACATGTTCCCTTTTATTATCCCGACATTTTTCCACAGCGCAGCCAGAGCAGCAGAGATGCTTCAGCTGCACGTCACAACTAAACTTGTACCAGCATCAAAAATGAAGCAGCATGCGCGTTTTTGCTGCTCTTGATGCTTTAGGTGTGAACGTAGCATAGCAGTGGTTAGCTTCCAGCCATGGTTACCTGCATGAGCATTGGGGGGTCGATTTGTTCATGTGTCAGGGTGCGCATACAGGGGGGAGGGACAAGCAGATTACCATGATTGACGTGTCAGGAACCAATAGTGTACAACGGACCGTCTTTTGTGATTGGTTGGGGTTATTCATTGATTTCTCAGTGTAGCGGGGAACATTTATTTTAATTTCACTTCCAGACCTTCTATTTCACTGCTTGCTAAGCGGCTGTGGGGAGATCTTTAAGCCACATTGTAAAAAATGTGTCAGAAAAGATCTGCTACTACACCTTTAAAAAAGCCAGATTTTTTACTTGTATAACTCTGGTAAACTCAACTGAATGACTAAAAAAAACTAATCCGTGGGGGGAATAAATCAAATCAGTCCCTCTTTTACTTTTAGTTATAAAAATAAGAATTTGACTGAAAACTTAACTAATATGTGTTGAATCTCAATTTAGTCTTACTAAGGGTCTCAGCGGTCTCAGGGTCTCAGTTTTCTGGGAGTTTGTTCCAGACTAGAGTTATAGTTCTATGAAGTATTTCATATGTTAATGTTTACATTAGCTTTATCAAACGTGATGTTACTTCTATATAATTCTGTAATAACATTTGGTCCTTCAGTTTAAATGATCAACAAAATTTAAGTCACGGAGGATTTGGGGAATATTAACACATTCCAGGCTATGCTGGGGAATCACTTAAACGTCCCTGTGGAGCTTTAAAGTGAAGTGAACCAAGCCAAATCACCTTTGTTAAACACTTTAGAGAAGTGTTTGATGACTTTGCCATCGGCAGCTTGCCAAATTGATCAGCAGAAACAGCACTCTACTTTCTAAATCTTGGGTATGTTGAGTTGCAGGAGAGGCTCTCGCATTTCCCCAGGAAAAGAATACAGTAGAAGTGTTAAAGTTTGATATGTTAACCATATTAAGGAAGCATTCTGCTGCCAGAAGTGAACTAAAGTATTTTCTCATTCTGAGTTATTGAACCAGATGAGAGGATTATCTCTTTTGTCATTTTTACCATCTGTATTTTTTTTGTCTAAAGTAGATTCACATAGGTTGAGCTCTCTTTAATACCTCAGAAATATGAAACCCTGTAGTTTAAAGAATCCTAAACACGGAATACTCTTAGGTCCCAAAAATAGAGAAGAGGGATGGAGGTAAGCTTAAGAATTTGACAAAAAAATTTACAAAAGTTATAAAATCTAAATAGTCAGAAAGGTTCTGTAAAAAGAGATTAATGGGGGATTTGCTGAGCCTATAGGAAAACTGATGATTGGAATAATTTAAATTGAAAAGGAAGTATAAGTACATAGAGTGAAAATAATTGTATCAGACTATGGATACACATGTACAGTATGCATCTATGGTATTTTTTTCTTGCAATGGGTGACACTTGGCTGAGTGAATCCATTGGTTCCACTGAAGCTACTCTATTTCCCTAAGCACAGAGTTAGTAATGGTTTGAACTGATTGAAGTGGCAATTACCCACTTTTAGCAGTGTACAGTGTCCTGGCAGCATTTGTTCCCTTTGGCTATCATTTTTAGTGATTAGGAATGAAAAAAAAAAAACAGCTAAGGGTTACAGTGCGCTTAAGGCTTGAAAGGATAAAAACAAAAGCATTTAAAAAAAGATGTTTTAGGGAAATTAAGAAACAGAGGAAGAGTTTAGTGGCTGAGAATGCATCATTGTCAGCCCTACAGCTTTATGTGTACCTGGCTTATCTTCCAAGCTTGGGTCTGCTCTTTTTAAGTTGATTGAAAATGCATTAAGAATAGTCGTTTCTGGTCTCACCTTTCTGGAAGGTGGTGAGAGGGCTCTAAAATCTGGAGGTCCAATATTGCTAAAACTGTTTCCTGGTAAATGTCATGAGCACTATCTATCAGAATTAGTTGCAATGGAAAGGATAATGGGGTAAACTAATTCCAATTTATCTCCATTTAAAGACTAGTCAGTTGAATGCCACTGTACACAATTGCATTGGAGAGAAAGTATGTAGTATTGCTGTGCATGAAACATGAAAGCTCTAAGGATTTCCTCTTAAGCCCACACTACGCATCCCATCTCCTCAACCCAGAAATTTCAGTGCAAGTAATTACAGAACTGTAATTAGGAGGAAATTTGTGTGTGTGTGTGTGTGTGTG
>NW_015150697.1:934320-946867 GCF_000732505.1 Cyprinodon variegatus
TGACAAAAGAAGACAAAGGAAGGGTGGGCAAGCCGGAGCACCCAGAGAGAACCCACACAGGCACAGGAGAGTATGGCAGCTCCATGCAGAAAGGTCTCCTTCTACGAGGGAACAGTACTAACCACTGTTTCACTGTGCAGCCCCACTCTGTTTACCAGGGTCAGATCAACATCAAGGTAGGAATCTACCTCAGAAAAAGGCCCTGGTATGGAGGCACTACTTTTTTTATTTACAGGGAACCGTAGAGTCTTGCGGAGGGTGAGGGCTAAATATTATGGAGTGGATTATGGATTCTGTGAATGGGTCTGGAGAGTTAAGGGTTAAAGGAAGAGTTATAAAAGTTAAGGGTAATGGTTATAGGGAAGGGGGGTGGGGGGGGTAATGTAAAGCATTTAGGAGTTAAGGTTTGATATTTGGGGTTCAGTAAATTTGTTTGTCAGTTTTAAGTTTTTTTGAAGGACAGTGCTCTTGAGGTTTAGCAGAAATTATTTTTTCTGACTGAGGGCTTTTAAACAGGTTCACTATTTTTTTTTTTCCTTAAATATATCTTTTTTGGTTTTCTTTCTTGGCATTTTTCAATCTCCTGTTGCAGATTTTTGAGCTCCTCCATAAGGTTCTCCGTTGATGTTTTATTGTCCCCCTCCATCTCTGTTTGAGCCTTCTTAGTGTTTGCAACTATGTCTTGAAAGGCAGGACTTCTCTGTTTGCCACTGCTGCCTTTCACTGTGCAGAACCTCCTGAAGGTCTTTCATAGCTGCTTCCACATTTCTAAGAGCATTCTGCTGCTCTGTCATGAGACTGGACTTTTCCTGGGCCTAGAGCTGCGTTTGGTTTTTCACATCTAGTTCCATCTTGATCAAAGAAGTATTTATGTCACTGGTTTCTTGCACTTTCTTAGCTAAGCAGATTTCAGTCTCCTTTGTTCTGGCTTTCTCAAAAAGCAGACTCATTTCCAGTTACATGAATTTTCTTGCAGCATCCTTATCTAATTTGTTACTTTCCTGCTCTTTCAGATGTAGAGGAGGTTTCTCCTGTTCTAACTCAGCTTTCTGTAACTCCAAGTACTTTTATAGCTGTTCCACCTCATCTCTTTGTTGTATGTTCCCACTGCTACCGATGTTCCTCCAAATCTTTCTCCATATTGTCCAAAGCAGCCTTAATTTTACTGGTTTCCTGTACAAAAGATAAGGAGATCGCAGAACTTCAAAAAGAAAAAATCAAATTATCAAAAGACTTACAGAGACAAGCTGCTGATCTTCACAAAATGGAGGCAGTGCGTAAAGATGCCAACAAAAATGCATGGTATCTGGAGTCTGTGGCAACTGCTCTCAAGCAAAGGGTGCAGGAAGCAGCGATTTGCATGAGCTTAAAAGATAAGGAAATCGCAGAACTTCAACAAGAAAACATCAGAGTATCAAGAAACCAGAAGACACATGCTGTGGAGTTTGAAAAAGTGGATGCTGAGCGTAAATATGCCAACGAAAAAGCCTGGCAGCTGGAGTCTGTGGTAACTGCTCTCAACCAAAGAGTGCAGGAAGCTGTAATCAGTATGATGTTAAAAGATCAGGAGATCGGAGGACTTGATCATTTGTCTGAGCTAACTGCTTAAAGATTATTGGAAGCTGAGCTCAGTTTAAACTCCACATAAGCGAAGAGAGCAGCACTTTAACCAGATTATTAGAACAAATTCAGAATCTCTCTGTCTAGCCTCAGAAAACAGAGGCAGCTGTTCTGGCTCAGACAGCAAAAGCTAAGGAGGCTGAGATCTGCTTAGCCAGAATTTCTAAAATCTGAATGGGAGGAAGATCTATTAATCACCAGGCTCCTCTCCTGTGGAACAAACTACTTTACTAGTTTTAGTCCATGAGACAGACACCCTGTCTACTTTTAAGGCAAGGCTTAAAACTTTCTTTTTTGATACAGCTCATAGTTAGAGTGGCTCAGGTTATCTTGAGCTATCTATAGGTAACTATCTACATCTACAACTTTCATAGTCATGAAAATAAAAATAACTCTTTGAATGAGAAAGTGTGTCCATACTTTTGGTTTGAATAATGTGCGTAATAATAATGAATAGTACATTTTTTCTACCGGTCTTATATGATTGTCATTTAAATTTTTCCTTGTTTTCATTGGTTAGGTAAAATGAAGCAAAATTATTATAAAACATGTGGTCAATCAGCACATAAAAATGTATATTGTCTTGTGATAACGTTTACCACAATAGAAGTGGTGCACATGTGTTATGTTAGAGTTTTAGCCCTCCTTCTGCTTTTTAAAAGGCCCAAACAAATTCCATGGAAGGTTGTCTTAGCTGGTGATTCGGTTAGGTACAAAACTACAAGATTAGATTTGTTAGACTGCAATGCAGAGTTGTTATTTATTAATATCTTCCTTCAAACCTAAGCAGGGTGTCTTGTAATGTTTTATCTTTTAGTCTCTCATTGTGGCATTTATCTTTAGTACCCTTCCAACTTTGTATCCAATGTGATATGCAAGACTGAAATGTTCTTCTTTTCTTCATCATTTAACATACAGAAAATGTTTCCAAATATATCAAAATGCTTTGCAGTAAAACTTAGTGTATCAGCTACTTTTTTTTATAACTTGCCACGCTTTTCAGGTGAGACAAACATAGATTGCTTAAAAATGTTTTCAAAAAAGCAAACTTTTGATCATCACAAAAAAAGATATAAAACTTTATTTTATTCTTGACAGTAATAGATCTCCATCTACTTGCCTACCATCTAAGCTTCGGTCTTGGTGCATTTTCAATTAAAGGAAACTTTTGATTGTATAGATGGCCTTTCTTCGTACAATCTGCATAACTTGTGTGTCACCAAGTGAGTTCATATGCCTGATCAGATCTGCATTGTGAGCTGATGCCACTGATTAATTTTCCCTTTCCTGGCAGCCAGCTGTAATCAACAGGGGTAAACTGGCAGATGAGAAAACACAGCAAGTGTCCTGGATAGTGACAATGTTCCTTCATCAGCCCACACAGCTTTTGTCAAAATTCATACTGAAAACTGGCAAACACTCTTTATTAGTTTACTGCTGGACTGCGCATCTCTTTTTGTGTGCACTGAAACAACTAGCTTTCAAAGCAATCATCAAGAGGATTTGTTCAGTTTAACAGTGCTTAGCAAAGGTGATAACACCACCTAAAACTCTTTTTTAAATAGTTAAATTAGTTACCCACAGCTCAAATAGTTTTTTTTTATATATTTAATGTTATAAATACCCACAAAGAATGTGTATTTAAAATCATGGACTTTATGAAGTGGATATAGTTGGTTACACATTTATATTGTGTAATGAGGGTCTGAATCACTGAAGCATCGTGGGAGAAAAGGAATTCCAGAACAGGCAATGTAAAGTGAGTTTGGAACTTTGAGGATTAGACTGACGGAGGAGATTAGGAGCCAACGTATGGTGATGGGGAAGACTTTGACCAGGGAGAGCAGAGTAGTGATCAGGGCTTGATTTGAGGTTTTGTTTTTTGGGAGATGTTGTTGTCAGTCTGAGGGTGGAAAAGCTAAGAAGACAGCAAATTGAAAAGTGTTCAATCAGGCAGGTTGTGCGGATATGGGTGATGATCTGAAGTAAAAATGCTGAGAAGACCATTGTCAGGCTTAAATCACGAAGTCCAGAAAAAATCCACTTTAGGAATGAGAGTAATATCGAGAACCTTGAAAGGTAATCCGCTCTGACCGGAATGTCATAAATGGACATGCAGAAGAGAGTTAATACAGAAATAAAGAGATACTTCAGAGTCTCAGGAGGAACTACTGTAAACGTTACCATATAGGATCACACTATGTCGAAAAATGACCGATGACCTGATCCTCTTTTATCCCAGTTAATGAGGCTGATGAACCACATCTTAATGGAGAGTGCACCTGCAGCTACTGTAATGCGTCAAGCCCAGCAGCAACCTCCAGAAATCTGTCGGGCTCAACAATAAGCCCAACGGAAAAAAACCCAATTCTTTAGACTTATAAGTATTTGTAGTTTCCCATTAAATATGATTCTATAGTTCATAAATAAATAAGTCTTCTCATATGCCCTTGTATTTGTTGAAAATAATGATATTTCTAATTTTTTTATCTTTATTAACAGATCTGCACAAACATTGTGATAACATTACACTTTTAGGCTGTTGTCATTTTAAGTACCAGATAATCTCAAACTATCATCCAAGGATTTGAGAATTTGTATTGTCATATAATCTCATGTTTATATGTTTGTAGTACGAGATTTGTACTTAGGCACCAGTTAAGGAAGCTTTATATCTAAGAAAAACAGAAAGAGAAGAAGCTGAATGACTTGAGTTCAGCAGTCTAACAACTGCAGGGTAGAAACTGTTATGTCCATGTCATGAGTCTACCTCAGCCAAGATAGTATAAACACAAAGAAGCAAAAACAGAAGCTGCAGTTAATATTTGGAAGGCTATTGATCAGTCTCATGAGCACTTCTGAAGCTATTGCTTATCTGAACCTTTCTTTTAAATACTTTTTTATTGTGAAATCTAATATCAAATAAATGATACCCAAAATTTCACTTCTAGTTTTTGACATCTTTTAGATATCCTTTTCTTAGACACTAAGTTATCCTTGTTCCAGATGTTCCTTGAGTTGAAACAACCCTCTTCTTAACATCCTAATGATGGAGAAATGATGCATGAGGTTTTTAACTTTCATTTCTCATTATGCAATATTATAAGACAGGAGGCACAAAGGGATTGTTTTCTTTTTGTATCTCATCTATTTCATGTATGTCCTTGAACCTGACAAGTAATTTTCAAGCAAACTAATTGCAATTACGTCAGAAATAGGGTGATACTTTAATGTCTACAGGTGTCAAATGTTTGATACTATTAAAATTTGTATGGTGTGTTTACATTTCCTATGATACATTGTTTTTTCTTTAAATAACAACCATACACAGATTGTCTTCAATATACCTTATATAATCTTTTATCCTACTCATCCTAAGGAAGGAAGGAAGGAAGGAAAGAAGGAAGGAAGGAAATAAAAAAAATATATATATAAATAAGCAATCCCTAAAAGGGGAAAAGGAAAAAAACAGTCAGTATGAACAGTTTTAACTGAAATCACAGTTTGGTGAGGAAGGAACAACAAAAAGTAAGATAAAAAAAATAAAAAAATGAAAGGGAAGCAAAAGCAGAGATTGTGCTCCTTGAACATAATGGGAGGTGACAGATTGCGTTAGTTTACTGCTAATTAGTCCATGCTTGACCCCATGCACACAAGAAACAATTCACAAACTCCAGATCAGACTTTTTGATCTGTTTGTCTTAATTAGAAAGACAAAAGTAAGTGGAGTAACCAAATTTCTTTATACATGCTTGCAGTGTGGTCTTAAAAGTTAGCAAACATGTTGACAAATGCATACACAGATATGGACAATACCTACATGATTGGTTTGTATTGTTTTACCATGAAGTGAATTTGTAACTCATAGCAGATCTTTAGAACATTTTTAGGTTGGAGGTACAAAATGTATATTTTTTTTATTCGTAACCTCTTTGTTTTTTTTTTTGTTTTGTTTTATTTACTTTAAATAATATAATTAGTGGCTTACATCAGGACCCTAAAATTATTTCTTCATGACCTTCTCATTAAGTGGATTTTGGATAAAGAACCCTCTAAGGGGTGGAATAATTATCTGCTGACCTATGTGGCTTTTGGGTTTTTTGTGGTGTGAAATATGCCTTACACATTAATCAAATTGAAAGGGCAGCAAATCTACTGTTGCTTCCAGCCCTTTTAGTGTAGAGGTCCATTTTCATTTCATGAAATTCTCGCATCCAACATGCTGAGCTGAGTAAATCATTATCCTAGGTTATGCTGAGTGCGAAAGCGTTGCGGAAGCTTTCTCCCTAGTACCCTATTGTGCCAAGAGTGTCTAAGCACTGATCCACTGCGCAGTTGGACTCAGATCATACAAGAATTGTGCCATCTATCAATAGTAGTGTGTTTGCAGGCTTTAAATAGAACAATAAACCAGTGGTTATTTCGTCAGTATTACCAGCATCTCTCAAGCCTGCTCTTTATCTAATCACTTTACCTTATATTTTTCAGATCTGTGAAGGGTGAGTTAAAAACTTAGTTTTTCAGTAACTTTCTTTTATTCAATTCGCATACAGTATTTTATGGCCGTTGATTAACTGTTATGAACAGAAATCTGTGTGGTGTAAAAGTCCAGAAAATGCGATCCAAAGTCCACACATATATTTTACTTATACCAGATCCACGATCAACTGTTGTGCAGCACAATGGCACATACACATTAAACGAGAAAGAGGGATCAGCATATTTGCAAAGGGTAGCAGGAGATCAAAGATAATAATTGTATTGTCAGAATACTGGCATAGCATAGCCAGTTGTGTGGCAATTTAGTGAAAAGTCAAAAACTCTTCAAATTCCTGAAAATGTAGTTTCAAATCCAACATTAAAATTTTAGAGCCTTTGAGAAGAGATAGCTCTAGATTAGAGTGAGGAGATCTCCCAGCCTCAGTGACTAAAATATCATTAACAAAGCTAAATTGTCGAAACACCAGCTAAAACATGCAATAAGCTGATCACCATTTTTAAAGCTTTCAATACTCTATTACTAAATATGTTTTTTATATATTATTTAAAAGGGTGTGAATAAATTTCAAAATACAGTCTTTTTTAAAATTGAAAAAAATGTGTCATACACTTTAAGTTCAAAGTACAACCAAAATTAAAGGTATTTTGGAGGATGTTCTTTTGCATCAAAATAAGTGGTCCCCCTAATTGTCAATCATTCTGGTGATATATTTACGTACAGCTGATCCTACGTGCTCGTCCCCATTTTCACTTACCGGTGGTGAGTCTGACATAGTGGAAAAATTGCAAATCTTGTTTTTGAAAGTAAGCTAGTATGAGTGACGCAAACAGCAACTTTTAAACAGAGTGTGCACGAGGAGAAATGGGCTTGTGTATGCACTTGCACGCGTTTAATAGGCGTCCCTCTTGGCAGTGGATACAGGGTTTTGCATGTGCATTTTTTTTTAAGTGGAGAGGGCGGGTATTTTCAAAAATCTGTGAAAATCCTCCCCTATACCTTTAATTTACAAACTTGGAATGAACATGGTAAAGATTTTGGCAATAAAACTGAAAACGTCTGAACTTGAATTAGAAGAGCTCTGGATGGATCTAGCCCAGGTAATGGAAGATATCATTGATAAAAATAAATAGTAGTTGATTGTATACCAAATGCAGCAAATAGTAAGAACTCTTAAGCCAAATGTCACGGGTTCGTGAATAAAAACAAAAATGATGGCCCAGCCGAAAAATATCGTTTCTGCTTTTCTTTTATTGCTCCCCAGGTGGAAACAGTGAAACAGTGACAATATTTACAGTGAAGCGAGAAAACAAAAACAAGTATTTACAGGACTATTTACAGGACAACTTACTCGGACAGCCAACACCACCATCCGATCCAGCACTCTCCTCAAATGAGCTCAGCTCCCCTTTAAATACACCTTTAGCCCCTCCCCCGGGTAAACCAAAATACAAATTAAGGGGTTTTAAGGACAAAACAAAATAACAAAACTCAAAACCCAGTTTTCTGCATAGAAACTCAAAAATGAACCAAAATGACTCCATACAGTCTTCAAATCGTCAGGAACATAAACAATATAAAAATACAAAACAAAACACCCAAAATGGTTAAGTCCTTTGTCACGTGACTAGCAAAGCGCACCACTCTGCGCTATTTCCAGCGTGATGCAGAAGTGCTCCGGTTTGGCCCCTGGACCAGGAACAACGGGACTGAAGCAGAGATGAGAGGTGAGTGTGTGGAAGCTCGGCGCCGAGCGTGCACCCTCGGACGTGCGCGCGATGACCGGTTCAGACGTGGGGGGGGGTGTTCGTTGGGAGTGTGCATGACCGCAGGACACAGGTGCAGGCCTGCACGCAGCAGTTTGCCGTGCGCGCACTCCTGGCACCGCGCTCCTCTGGGCCAGAGGAAGCACGGACTCGTGGAGTCTGGGATGGACGCTTAGCGGCGCTCCATCACACCAAAGGTGAAGTCTTATAGAATTAACCATGATACATTGATTGGTTGATTGGTTTATTGATTGGCTTTATTGATCTCACAGTGGTCAAAGAAGAAGAATGTGCCAAAGGAAGATAAAGGTCCACAGGATACATACAGCATATACAGTGCATGCACATATGACATTTTTTTTTTAATAGTAGGATCATTGTATCATGGTATTACGCAGGGTGTTACCATGGTTATTTATATAGATAGATATTTATATTTATGTATATAGTTATTGAACTAGGTATCAAATATAAAGAAACAGGTTATTGCAAAGGGTATTAATTAATAATTGTACATCATACATTGTGCAAGTTATTGCTGTTATAGTCTTGCATAGTAGAGTCTGGTGGCAGCAGGGGTGAATGACCTGTGGTAGCGCACCTTTTTACAAACAGTGTAAAAGTCTTTCACTATAGGAGCTGTTCAGCTCCTCTACAGACTGGTGCAGGGCATGGAAGGTGTTGTCCATGACTGATGTAAGCTGGGACAGCACCTCCCTCTCAGCCACTTCCTTCACTGAGTCCAGAGTGCAGCCTAGGACAGAAGTCGCCTTTCTCACTAGTTTTTTCAGTCTCTTTCTGTCCCACTTTGTCAGGGGCCCAGCAGACAACAGCGTAGAGGAGGGTTGATGCCACTGCAGAGCCATAGAAGGTTTTAACCATGAGGCCTGCTCATTCAAAAGGATCTCAGCCTCCTCAGGAGGTGGAGGCAGCTCTTGCCCTTCTTAAACATGCTTTTCAAATAGTGATGCAAGTAAGGAATGAGGCAGAAAAAGGAAGGTAGATGCTTATATGGATAGTTCATTTAATATAGGAATGTCTTACATCTTCCTATCTGGGGATTATGACCTTTACTTAATCCCACTATCTTTTGTGTGACAGGACATAAAGGCATAGCCCATCTCAACAAAAACAAATAATGTATTCATGTGCAGTGAGTGTGTGACACATGAATATCTGTCTACTACCAATGCATCTTTTGGGTTCAATAATGGAGAGCATCAGCCATTCACTACATTTTTGTAACTTCTGTTTTGCATTTAGATTTTCAGAAGGTGTAATCCCAATTCCTGATTTCCCCCCACTACGTCCTTAACTTAAGGCAGCTTTGCTGATTCCTGTCTTTCATTACTGGGGGAATTGATTAAGCCATGGTTACTGAGGTCAGGCACACCTGGATTAATCAGTTCATCCAAAAGAAAAGAAAAGAAAAGGAAACAAAAGTGCATCCTTAAGTTCAGGATGTAGTGGAGTTGTGCATAAGGCCCATTAGCCACATGCTTTTTGGTTGCATAATGATATCTAGAAGGTTTAAGGCTGTCCAGATTTGATACAGCAGTCCAGAATTCCTCTCCTATCCACAGTAGTTGTCAGACCTGCTCCTCTGCTGTGAACAAAACACCTGGGATTCATCACCCTAATCAGCAGTTACAGCCATTTAAGGACAGATCCTCCAACTGCACAGCATCAGATTGTTGTCTACCCCCACTAGTAACACATTCAGGCAATTTGCTAGAACAGACCAAGTCTGGAAAGATCTAACCCACTTGTTTTTTAAAAAAAATTTTTTAATCTCTTTTTATCCAGTTATTCTGCCTGCCAGAACCTGTTCGCCAACCTTGGATTCCCTGGCTTTGACCCTCTGCTTGTCTGACCACGATTACCTGGATTGTCTTAAATAAATCTACCAAGCTTTACCAACTGCTCAGTCATAGTGTCAATATTTGCCTGAAGCGTGACAGTAGTGTGTTTAATGTTGACCCCACAAAAGGTGAAAAAAGATGAGATAGGAACAGAAGCTAGAAGCTACAATTTGCTGCATTCAACTGAGTGTTGATCTAACTGAGCTAATCACAGGAATTTGGAACAGCTGTAAAACTGATGAGCAAGTGGAGCTTAGGGAATGTGAACAATTAACCCTTGATGAACTAGATAAAAACAAAATATGTTTTCATAGAGAATAATTAATCTACAAACCAATTTGAAGAAAGAACAACTCTGATTTAAGATAAACAAAAATATGTAGAAATCAGAAGATTGTTAATGAGCTCTGAACATCATTTAATAAAAAAAGTAAAGAGCCTCTTGTTTTCCCTTTTTTATGTGTTGTGAGATGCATTTTCTATATTCATCCACTTTTTAAAAGTCTGTTGTCCCTGCCTGTAAGGCACCTAGATTGTTAGCTATTTATAAATTAAGTTATTACAGGCAACCAATTAAACAAAATAGTAATCCATATGGCAAGCCTTTAATGACAACAATGATCAATCGGAGATAACCTGAATATGGAGAGTGGTACAGCAGTCCAGAGTCTCTTTCCTATTCACAATAGTGTCTTTAACAATAATAAAACTGTAACGTTAACTGTCATATCTAAAATATACTGCTATTTTTGTATCTTTGTGTTTTATTTTTGAGATATTACTGTCATCTTTTATTTTACATTTATTTTTCAAACGTATTAGTAGAGTATCTCCATAATGTAAATTTATTGAAAGCTTTCACTGTGACAGCAACAGAAGAGCTTATCTTGTCTAATTAAAATGACGTCCTTGCCATTTTTAGTGCTACTATAATATGCAAGCATAAAGTGGTTTAATATGAAACTATAACTTATGTTTTAACTACTTTTTTCATGAACGCACATAATTTTTTTTAAGTTTTTTTTTGTAACTGTAGATCAACACATAATGCATAATTTTATATTCTTAGTACTGATAAATCAACAGTCAGAATAAAGCACAGATTCTTTGAAAATTCAAGCCAGAAACATATTCAGACTTGTTGGCAAAGGATTATGCTTTAATGGTGCAAATGTTTGTAATTTAAAAGGCAATCAGGATGTCAGCATCTTTGAAAAACCACCAGCAAAATTAACAAAGATGGAAAGCAGGAAACATGATCATTGGCTTTTCAGTGTATTTTGTTTACAACACCAATAGAAACATGTCCAAAAAGAATATTTTATAAAACAATAAATGTGCTTGTTTAACATATGAACAATGCATGTACACAAAATATAGATTCTCTCTGATGATTCTTGGGGAAATCCGGCTTCTAAATAAATTACATGCACTGACTTTACCAGGAGATTAATGGAACACTCTCACAATGCTGTTTTTGCCCCCACTCACACCTACTTTAATGGGAGCCATTTAAAGTCACTTTACCCTGTCTCCTGTCATCAGAAAACAGATGCGATGCCCAGTGTGCCACCCACACACATCACCACCTCCAAACACAAATTTCATTTGGCTATGAGTGACATTCAAGCCTTCTGTTCTGGAGGGAAATTCATTATAAAATGCTAAATGCTGTTGTCCAAAGGACCGCATAGTGTTAATGAGTGTTGGAGGAGTGCGTGCCGTGTCTGCTTACTATAGTACTAACATACAACTCTGACCTATATTGCAGGTTGTGTCCAAAACACATCTCAGTTTCAGTTGGCCCTTTTTGCAAAAAAATTATTGGCTGGTGTTTCTTTTTTTCTTTTAGTATTGTTGTTACTAAGCCAACAAAATGTAGAAATTCAGATGCCTCCAACTACTATGATATATAGATTTTTTTTTTAACAAGTGCACTCTTGGAGAATGGAAATTTGACTAAATAATGATAAACTGACACAATACTGACAGGAAATAGCCAATTGTATATACAAACTGAAGAGAGAATATTGATTGGGAAATAGGAAAACTGGAAAAATACAAACTTTAAATCATCAATGATAATTATTGCAAATGTGAGATCTTATAAAGATAACAAGGAAAAGATGGGAACTCCAGGAATGGAGTTCCCATCTTTTCCAATGGAGTTGTGGCCCTTATGCCACAAAATAAAATATAAAACAATTACTTTAAAGACAAGAAAATGCAGCTGCAGCAAATGCTACAGAACAGTTTATACCTGGATGAGGTCCGTAATACCTAATTCTCAGAGGATTTTTTTCATACTGAGGGGAATGCGATGCAAAGCAACGCTGTAAAAGTAACCTTCACAGCGTCTGCTGCTTTTTCTCCGTACCATCAGCCTGTTGAACTGTTGTTTTTCTGCCAAACCAAGAGCACAGTCTAAAATCTGTGTGCACAGATTTTTAAATCAGAATTCTTCATAAAGTGAAGAACATTATGGACAAAAGTGAGCATCCTCTTCAGATGAGTTGATTCCCAATGACTTTTATTAAGCTCTTTTAATCCTTTAACTGAAATCATTATATATAAACTTATAAGTACAAATAATAATTATAAAGCATTCACATTTAAATTATTCTCACATTATTTCACCCATGTCTAATTATTGTAACAAGGTATGATAAGCATTTACTGACAGAAACTTTAAGACCTTCTTGGGCATTAAAAAAACTTTTGCCATCAAGAGCATTCTAGGAACACTTTGGGCCGGATCTATCAAAGGTTTGCGTGTATAAAAACATGAGCTATTTCACTGC